>NW_019943881.1:72925-121340 GCF_002910315.2 Salvelinus sp. IW2-2015
TCCTCAGCCTACCATTCCCTCCCTCCCCTCATCCCCCATTCCCTCCCTCCTCTTCCTCTCCTCTCATCCCTCCCTTTAATCCCTCTCATCCCTCCCTCCCCCCTCTCCCCCCCTCCCCGTCAACCCCATCCTTCCCCCCTCGTCCTCTGTCCGTCCCCACCTCGCTCCCCTCCTGCCCTTATCTGTCCCTCACCCCCTCTCGTCCCCTCCACCCTCCTCGCCCTTCCCCTCCACCCTCCCTCGTCCTCTCCCTCACCCCCCCCTTGTCCTCCTTCCCCCCCTCTCCCCTCCTGCCCGTTCCCTCCCCTCATTCCCTCCTCGTCCCTCCGCCCCTCCCCTTCCATCTCTCCCATCTCCTCTTATCCCTCCCTCACCCCTCCCCTCATCCCTCCTCCTTATCCCTCCCTCCCTTCCCTCACCTC
Source organism: Salvelinus sp. IW2-2015 (assembly GCF_002910315.2). NCBI lineage: Eukaryota > Metazoa > Chordata > Actinopteri > Salmoniformes > Salmonidae > Salvelinus > Salvelinus sp. IW2-2015. The sequence continues at coordinate 73,348 of NW_019943881.1, forward strand.
CCCTCCCCCCTCATAACTCCATCCCCTCCTCGTCCCTCCACCCTCCCCTTATCTGTCCCGTATCTTCATCCATCCCCCGTCCTTCCTCCATCCCCCGTCCTTCCCTCATCCCTCATTTTACTTCCTCGTCCCTCCTCCCGTTTCCTCCCATCATCCCCTCCTCGTCCATCCTCTCCTCGTCCCTCCTCCCTCAGCCCTCCATCCCTCCGTCCCTTCCCTCATCCCCTTGTCCATCCTCCCGTCCCTCCCTCTTCCCTTCCTCCCCTTATCCCTCCCTCTCCCCTTTTCCCCCCTCCCGATCAAACCTCGTCCCTCCCATCTCGTCATTACGCTTGTGAGAAAGGACACATTGTCTCTGTGTCCAAACTAAATTGAAGCAAAAAATGAGTGAGGAAAGGTTGCTGCTGATCGAATCCCCGACGGACAAGGTAAATCTATGACGTTCTGCCCTTGAGCACGGCAGTTATAACCCACTGTTTCCCCGGGCCCTGAGCAAGGCAGTTATACCCACTGTTCCCCGGGCGCTGAAGACATGGATGTCGATTTAAGGCAGCCCCCCGCACCTGATTCAGAGGGTCGTTAAATGTGGAGACGATTCAGTTGAACGCATTGTATTTCTTCTTTGGGGCATTCCAGCACATTATGGTCTCTGGTTGGACTGGGAACACTCCAGCACATTAGGTCTCTGTTGGACTGGGAACACTCCAGCACATTATGTCTTGGATTGGGACTGGGAACACTCCAGCCCATTAGTCTCTGGTTGGGACGGCGAACACTCCAAGCAGCATTCGGGTTCCTCCTAATTAGCGTCTACTGGTTGGTGGGCAATTCCAGTAGGTCCGTGGAAACTGGGACCTCCAGCATAGCATTAGGTCTCTGGTTGGGACTGCGGAACTACTCCCAGCACGAATTTAGGCTCTGGTTGTGGACTGAACACTCCAGCACATTAGGTCTCTGGTTGGGACTGGAACGATCCAGCACATTAGCGTCTCTGGTGGGACTGGGAAACACTCCATCACCTTAGGTTCTCTGTTGGACTGAACACTCCAGCAACATTAGGTCTCTTGGTTGGACTGGAACACGCCAGCACATTAGGTCTCTGGTTTGACTGGACACTCCAGCACATAGGTCTCTGGTTGGACTGGAACACTCCAGCACATTAGGCTCTGGTTGACTGGAATCCTCCAGCACATTAGGTCTCTGGTTGGCGATGGAACACATTCCAGCCACTTTTAGGTCTCTGCGTTGGGACTGGAACACTCAGCACATTAGGTCTCTGTTGGACTGGAACACTCCAGCACATTAGGTCTCTGTATTGGACTGGGAACATCTCCAGCACATTAGTCTCTGGTTGGACTGGGAACACTCCAGTTGCACATTAGTCTCTGGTTGGGACTGGGAACACGTCCAGCACATTAGGTCTCTGGTTGCGGACTGGAACCACTCCAGCACATTAGCTCTCTGGTTGTGGATCTGGGAAACTCACACTCAGCACATTAGGTCTCTGGTTGGGACGGGAAACACTTCCAGCACTATTAGGTCTCTGGTTGGGACTGGGAACACTCCAGCACATTAGGTCTCTGGTTGGGACTGGGAACACTCCAGCACATAGGTCTCTGGTTGGGACTTGACGGAACACTCAGCACATTTAGGTCTCTGTTGGGACTGGGAACACTCCAGCACATTAGGTCTCTGCGTTGGACTGGAAACCACTCCAGCCCCATTACGGTCTCTGGTGGGACTGGGCGCAAAACACTCCAGCACTAATTTTAGTCGTCTGTGGGGACTGGGAACACTCCAGCCACATTTAAGTGCTCTGTGGTGACTGTTGTAGTCTCCTAAATCAGATGTGTATAATAGACTGTCCCTGACAATACAAAATAAATATAAATAAATAAATCTTGGTCGACTTGACAGTAGTCTGTTCTTTCGACCAATCATTGGTCAAAAATGGTTTTAAGTGTATTTTTCCATATAATAGATATGCTTTTAAGCTTACGGTTTTGATGAAATAAGATCACTTAACCAACGCATTCTCCTCCCGCTCTGTCTGACTTAACGCTGACCCAACCTGCTCGCTCCTGCTTACTTAACCTGACCCAACCCATTCTCCTCCTGCTGACTTAACCTGACCCAACCATTCTCCTTTCCGCTGATCTTAACCTGACCCAATACCACTTCTCCTTTCCCGCTCCTGCTACTTAACCTGACCCAACCATTCTCCTCCTGCCGACTTAAACCTGACCCCAACCATTCTCCTCCTGCCGATGCTTGAACCTGACCCAAACCATTCTCCTCCTGCCGACTTAACCGACCCAACCATTCTCCTCCTTGCCGACTTACTGACCAACCATTTCCTCCCTGCCGAACTTACCTGACCCAACCATTCTCCTCCTGTGTTCCGACTTAACCTTGACCCAACCATTCTCCTCCTGCCGACTTAACTTTCTGACCCAACCATTCTCCTCCTGCCGACTTAACCGACCCAACCTATTCTCCTCCTGCCGACTTAACCTGACCCAACCATTCTCCCTCCTGCCGACTTAACCTGACCCAACCATTCTCCTTTCTAACTCCGACTTAGCCTGACCCAACCATTCTCCTCCTGCCGACTTAGCTGACCCAACCATTCTCCTCCTGCTCTCGACTTAGCCTGACCCAACCATTCTCCTCCTGCCGACTTAGCCTTGACCCAACCATTCTCCTCCCTGCTCCTGACCGACTTACCTGACCCAACCATTCTCCTCCCGCTCCTGCCACTTAACCTGACCCAACCATCTCTCCTCCCGCTCCTGCCGACCTTAACCTGACCCAACCATTCTCCTCCCGCTCCCTGCCGACTTAACCTGACCCAACCATTCTCCTCCCGCTCCTGCCGACTTAACCTGACCCAAACCATTCTCCTCCCGCTCCTGCCCGACTTAACCTGACCCAACCATTCTCCTCCGCTCCTGCCGACTTAACCTGACCCAACCCATTCTCCTCCCGCTCCTGCCGACTTAACCTGACCCAACCATTCTCCTCCCGCTCCTGCCGACTTAACCTGACCCAACCATTCTCCTCCCGCTCTCCTGCCGACTTAACCTGACCAACCATTCTCCTCCCGTCCTGCCGACTTAAACCTGACCCAACCATTCTCCTCCGCTCCTGCCGACTTTAAACCTGACCCAACCATTCTCCTCCCGCTCCTGCCGACTTAACCTGACCCAACCATCTCCTCCGCTCCCGCCGACTTAACCTGACCCAACCATTCTCCTCCCGCTCCTGCCGACTTAACCTCGACCCAACCATTCTCCTCCCCGCCGGACTTAACCTGACCCAACCATTCTCGCCCTGCTACCTGCCGACAAGGGAGGGATGAGAGGGGAGGAAGGGAGGGAGGGATGGGGGATGAGGGGAGGGAGGGATGGAGGGATGAGGGATAACGGGAGGGGGGAAGAACGGGATGTTTTTGTATTTTTCGATCTGCATTGTTGCGAAGTCAGCATTTCACTGTTAGTCTGCACCTGTTGTTAATGAAGCATGTGTCAAATAACATTTTAATTGAGTGGTTAATTTATGTATTCACTAAATGGCTTATGGGGGAGGGCAGGGCAGCTCAAGAGGACAACACCAGGCTCCAGGCAGAACCTTGTTGCTGATAGAGCTCGGGTCACCCCCAGCATTAGAAACACGCTCAGTACTCTGACCATGGCCTGGTCCCTGCCTTGTCAATACCCTCCAGGGGAATACAATACTGGAGTTTTGCCACGTCACTCACTGGGACTCAATGAGCACATATATTTCCACTCCGATAGTGAGCTAGACGTAGGCCACTTCTAACACACAGATGTAAAACAGGGATATTTGGTTACGGTGCCAGTCACAAAGGAGACCAGTCCCTCTCCGTTCTTCTCCTCAGCCAGCCAGGGGAACCTGCTATGCAGGAGAACCAGGCAGGGAAGGGAAGTGAGGCGGAGGGACACAGCAGCAGCGTCTATATTTAGCTCTGCTGCAGGGCCAGACAGACATGTTGGACCGGGCTAATAGAGAACGGACCATGAGGCAGAGGGATGCAGCAGCAGCAATCTATATTTAGCTCTGCTGCAGCTGCAGGGCCAGACAGACATGTTGGACCGGGCTAATAGAGAACGGACCATGAGGCAGAGGGATGCAGCAGCAGCAGAATGAGCGGAGTAACACACACACACTGGGGGTCAGGGAGAACAGACAGATGAGGCCCAGGAGCATAGCTCTGCCTGGAAACTGAAAGTTCTCTCATTGGTCTCCGTCTCAGTCCAAACACACCAACCAGGGTTTCCGTTTGCCGATAATAGCTGGACTTTTGGCTGATATCTTATTTTTTAAACTATCAAACTGGCGCCATAAAATGTTCCATTGCAAAATAATACTTTTTATCCAATACATTTGACCGGTCATGCTTGTCAGTCTTTAGGCTAATTTGCATAATTGTGTGGAATTGCATTGCCACGGGTGTATATTCGCTATGCATTTATCACACGCTCACAGCACAGGAGATGGTTGTGGACTACAAGAAAAGGAGGACTGAGCACGTCCCCCATTCTCATCGACGGGGCTGCAGTGGAAAAGGTTGAGAGCTTCAAGTCCCTTGGTGTCCACGTCAAACTATCATGGTCCAAACATACTAAGACAGTCGTGAAGAGGGCACAACAAAGCCTATACCCCCTCAGGAGACTGAAAAGATTTGGTATGGGTCCTCAGATCCTCCAAAGGATCTACAGCTGCACCATTGAGAGCATCCTGACGGGTTGCATCACTGCCTGGTATGGCAACAGCTCGGCCTCCGACCGCAAAGCACTACAGAAGGTAGTGCGTACGGCCCAGTAATTCACTGGTGCCAAGCTTCCTGCCATCCAGGACCTCTATACCAGGCGGTGTCAGAGGAAGGCCCTAAAAATGGTCAAAAACTCCAGCCACGCTAGTCAAACACTGTTCTCTCTGCTACCGCACGGCTAGGCTTCTTAACAGCTTCTACCCCCAAGCTATAGGACTCCAGATGCTGCACTTGACACATTTATGAAATTGCTTATTCCAGTTACTAATAAGCACGCACCCATTAAGAAACATGACAAAAAATTGTTTAAACACCTTAGATTGATGAGAAATTGAAAAATTGTATGGTTGAGAGGCATGAGGCAAAAGTTATGGCAAATAAGTCTGGTAGCCCAACTGATTGGCAAACATACTGCAAATGAAGAAGTCATGTGACTAAGCTAAATAAGAAGAAACTGTACTATGAGACAAAGATAAATGATATAAAGAATGACAGTAAAAAGCTTTGGAGCACCTTAAATGACATTTTGGGGGGAAAGGCAAACTCAGCTCAATCATTCATTGAATCAGATGGCTAATTTATTACAAAACCCACTGATATTGGCAACTAATTGAATWACTTTTTMATTGGCAAGATAAACAAACTTAGGGATGACATGACAGCATTAAACGCTGACACTACACATCCAAGTATATCTGACCAAATTCTAAAAAGAGACGAATACTTTTGAAATCAGTGTGGAAGAGGGGAAAAAATTGTCTATCAACAATGACAAGCCACCGGGGTCTGACAATCTAGATGGAAAATTCCTGAGGATAATAGCGGACGATGTTTCCACATCTTCAATTTAAACCTACTAGAAAGTAGATTTGGATAGAAAACACTAAAGTTTGCAAAACTGTTAAAATAGTGTCTGAGTATAACAGAACTGATTTGACAGGCGAAAACATGAGAAAAATCCCTTCAGGAAGTAGTTTTCTATTTCTATTCAATGCCATTACAGTATCCATTGACTTAGGACTCAAATTGCAGTTCCTATGCCTTCCACTAGATGTCAACAGTCTTTAGAAATTGTTTCAGGCTTGTATCCTGAAAAATTAGGAAGTAAGAGCAGTCTGAATGAGTGGACCCTAAAGTGTCACAGAGCTTTTTCATGCGCGCGACCGAGAGAGTGACTTTCTTGTTTACCTTTTAAATTGACGACGTTATTGTCCGGTTGAAATATGATCGATTATTTAGGCTAAAAACAACCTGAGGATTGAATATAAACATCGTTTGACATGTTTCTATGAACTTTACGGATGCATTTTGGATTTCTTTGTCTGCCTGTTTTGACTGCGTTTGAGCCTGTGGATTACTGAAGAAAACGCGAACAAAACTGAGGTTTTTGGATATAAAGAGACTTTATCGAACAAAAGGAACAATTATTGAGTAAATGAATGTCTGCTGAGTGCAACCATATGAAGATCATCAAAGGTAAGGGATTAATTTTATCTCTATTTCTGACTTGTGTAACTGTTCTACTTGGCTGGTTACTGTAATGATTTGTCTAGTGGGCTATGTTCTCAAATAATCGTACGGTATGCTTTCGCCGTAAGGCATTTTTCATAACAAACCCCTCAGCACTGCTATAACAACAGACCGGCGCTCCATAACAAACCCCTCAGCACTGCTATAACAACAGACCGGCGCTCTCCATAACAAACCCCTCAGCACTGCTATAACAACAGACGCGGCTCCATAACAAACCCTCAGCACTGCTAATAAACAACGACCGGCGCTCCATAACAAACCCCTCAGCACTGCTATAACAACAGACCGGCGCTCCATACAAACCCCTCAGCACTGCTATAACAACAGACCGGCGCTCCATAACAAACCCTCAGCACTGCTATAACAACAGACCGGCGCTCCATAACAAAACCCTCAGCACTGCTATAACAACAGACGGCGCGTCCATAACAAACCCTCAGCACTGCTATAACAACAGGACCGGCGCTCCATAACAAACCCTCAGCACTGCTATAACAACAGACCGGCGCTCCATAAACAAACCCTCAGCACTGCTAATAACAACAGACCGGCGCTCCCATAACAACCCTCAGCACTGCTATAAAACAACCAGCCGGCGCTCCATAACAAACCCCTCAGCACTGCTATAACAACAGACCGGCGCTCCATAACAAACCCCTCAGCACTGCTATAACAACAGACCGGCCCTCCATAACAAACCCCTCAGCACTGCTATAACGGGCCGGCGCTGAGCGAGGGATGGGGGGTCTGAGGAAGAAACAGGGACATTGGGCAAGATTAGGGAAGGGGCTAGAAAGAGGGGGGACAGTGAAAGGGAGGGAGGCCTTGTTACTATGTTGCCCCAACTGATGCCAGCAGGGACCCCAAAAAAAATGCTGATCACCAGGGAAACAGTGCCAGCTCACCTGCCTGCGGTACAAACTACAGAGGCCAGTTACACCCCTGAGACTGACTTTCAGCCATCTAATAATCAAATGGATATTAACTAACGCAGGCCGACTGGAAAATATTTTGTCTTCGTCCACCACAGCAGTGAAGTCGGACTGACCCTTCAAGACTACAGAGAAATGATAACAGCAACTCTGGAACGATTGCTGCTCTGAAATGAATGCTAAGGAATCTAAAGCAAATCCTTGATGCTTCCATCCTCAGTTGGAAATGAATTCCCAGCCTAGCGGGGAGCCCAGACCTGCTGTACAGCACAGCCTGGCTTTGTACCAAATGGCACCCTATTCCCTATATAGTGCACTATTAGCCGTATGGGCACTGGTTAAAAATAGTAGTGGAGCCATTTGTAGGGCAATATAAAATCTGCTTTGTGGAGAACGCGAACAGAATCCCAACTTTATTGACAAAGATAAAATACACTGATGCTATTTGTTTAATTTCCTTAGAGGCAACAGGAATTTCCCTGTTTTGGTGTGTGTACATGATGCTCATGTATTTAAAACTGTTTTCTGGTAGATGGAAAGGCTTTCCCGAAAACATTTAATTTATTATGTTAACTACAAAGTAGCCTATGCCTACCTGGCAGAATGACATGATTATTTGCATAAATTCAGTGGCCATTAAACTCTGCAATCACATGAGAGCTAGACACATCACTAACCAAACAAAGGTCTCTGGCTGGTGTGCAGTTGAAATAAAGGGTAACTACAACTAAAAATGAAAAGCCATTCGATTTCTCAGACCTCCTGATGTAGTCGAAGCGTTGTTGTGGATTTAGAACAGCTAAAAAATATTTACATTTTTTAAAGTGGGAACTATAACCCTCAACAAAACAGAATCAGGCAATAAATAAAAATAGGACCCTACATTTGGGACACAGGCCCTCTCTCAGCACCAACAGGATCCAGGTAGAATCAGGAATTCCCCAGGGCGGCTGTCTAGGCCCCTTACTTTTTTCAATCTTTACTAATGACACGCCACTGGCTTTGCATAAAGAATGTCTATGTATGAGGATGACTCAACACTATACACGTCAGCTACTACATCGACTGAAATAACTGCAACACTCAACAAAGAGTTGCAGTTGGTTTCAGAATGGGTGGCAAGGAAAACAGATATATACACACACACACCTTATGGAACAGCGGGGACTGAAGCAACACATGTATAGACACACAATAACACACGCACTATACACACACACGTACACATGGATTTTGTACTGTAAATATGTGGTAGTGGTGGAGTAGGGGCCTGAGGGCACACTGTTATACAATTTTAAAACAATAAAATACATTCATAACTACCTTGACCTAGTCAGCCAAAGCCTCAGATCCAGCACTCCCCTGGAATCATCTAATTGGCAGCAGTTCAACTCTGGGCTCTGAGTCGTGACTGGCACAGTAAACAGGACAGGCCTCAGTTTAGACATAAAATACAGAGACATGGAGCTCTCAGGTACCTACCGTTATTGCACTGTGATGTACCTTGCTGTACAGCCACCRTGACAGGCCTGTGTGTCACAGTGGACATACAGTGCATTCGGAAATGATTGATTCCCATTTACTTTTTCCACAATGTGTTACGTTACAGCCTTTTTCTAAAATGGATTAACAATTTACACACAATACCCCATGACACAGCCAAAACAGGTTTTGATGGATGCCACCGATCTTGGGTTTCTGTTTTACATTTTTTTAAATAAATTTGCCACAATTTCTAACAACCTGTTTTTGCTTTGTCATTATGGGGTACAGTGTATATTTATTTAACTTACTTGCTGTTTCGTTCATTTGTTCAGTCGTTTCTTTATCAACCAGAATTTCATCATATATGTCAAGCAGTAAAGTTTCAGCTCCGTGGCCTCTCTGACAGTGCGCGCCGAGGAACTGTGTCCGTTTCCATCTTGTCCAGCTGTGTCTAACATTGCACATAAAGCCCGTTTGTCTGCATCGAAGTACCGGTCCTTGTACATAGCATCGAGCATGGTGGAGACACAGCAAAGAGGCTCAGAGACAATGCCACCAAATCGCTTTTTCACAGCCTCTTGTAGAGTACTTTTCCAAGTTAACCCCACAGTCTGTGTCGGCAGTTTTGTTGAGCAGAGGGTGTCACGTCTGCTGCAGACAGTTGATTCGCTTATTTCTCGAGTCAGTTGTTCAAATGGCACTAGGAGTGTGCTCATGTTTCAAACATGTTCTCAAATGCCATTGAAATGCAACGCAATACGGCTTTCCTCAGTACGAAATCCTCATCGACCCGCTGTGCTGTCAGACTCAGCATGCTCATGGGGCTGACATCGCTGGTCCAAATGTCAGTCGTGAAGCTAATAGCAGTGACGCCCATAGCAAGTAGCTCATGGATGTGARTTTCAACAATACTGTWTAACTCCGGTAGGGCAACATCTGAAAAATAGCGCCTACTTGGTAGTGTGTACCGGGGCTCGAGGTGCTCGACCAGTCAGCGAAAGCCAACATCATCCACGACAGAGAACGGTTGATTGTCAAGGGCAATGAATTCCATTATCTTGGCGTAAATGGATTTTGACTTGTCTCGCTGAAATTCTCTTTCAAATGACTGCAAAGTCCACAGAGCAGACATTGTGGGCTAGGAATGCTGTGTTGCACGTGTAGCGCTATATTTTTTGTGACGACATTACCTCATCTACCTACGTTATACAGGTATGCACGTCAGCTTTGACATTACCTCATCTTCTACGTTATACAGGTATGCACGTCAGCTTTGACATCGGTTTTGCACATCTGTGTTAAACTAGACATCAGGCCGATGCCTTTGTTGGCATTTTTAGCTAATATCAGCCGATTCCGATATGCTTACCGATATATCGTGCATCCCTAATTTATTGTCTACATTGGTTTTTGCCACGTTTATTCCATTACAGACACCTAATGCATACTTTTACATGATATGTGAGCTAAACGTAAATGGAAAAGACTTTAATCCATGTTAAGGACAAAACTACATTGAAATCAAATACTTCAGGATTCTACTCATTCCTATGGAGGACTGCCAATAAGCTGCTTCTGATCATTCCTATGGAGGACTGCCAATAACCTGCTTCCCAAATGGCACCCTATTCCCTATGGACCCTGGTTCAAAAGTAGTGCACTGTCAGGAATAGGGTGCCATTTGGGAAACAGGCCCTTCCCTGGTGAGTATAGGATGAAACCCACATAACTTATCCCAAAACCACTTCCCTGGGAATCACATCCGTCGCAGAAGGCTGTCTGTCTGTCTGTCTGTGTTTCCAGCTACTAGTCGTATTCCCAAACTGCGTCACATGAATCCAGAAATACCAGGCGAGTAATACGCTTCTGAAAACACTGATGCAACAGAATAATCAGGAGACATGTTGCTCTTCCTCAGTGCTGCTCTGACAGTGTAATCCAGAGAGAACCCTAGTGTGTCTCAATAGGGGTACAATCCTCACCATAGGAGGGAGATTATAACACACAGATGTGACAGAGCTGACAGCCAGGCCTCCTGCCCGTCTCTATCAGTGGGACTCAGCAGGCTGGACTCCGCTCCCTCTGTCTACATGCTACGCACATGTTCAGCTGGCCCTGTCCGTTCAGTACCCTTCACATGACTTGTGTGATTAACCTGTTCAGTGCTTCCTCTAACAGATTCAGTCAGTTAGGAATCTCCCATTTCTGCAGTTTAAATCCTAAATCACACAACAGCCTTAGATACAATCTAGGCCTAAAAGAGGACCTGTTAACCCACGACAGGCTAATTAAAGCACTGATCCCCTGGGCAGGTATCCCTCGGGTGGTGGAGGAGGGCATGATGTATGGTTGGGACTCTGCATAGCCCTGGGGATATAACTTCAGTAGGGTAAATCCATTTGAATTCAATCACTTTGACAGCATCACTTTAGATTTAAACCAAAACAACTTCCCATTCATGGTGGCCGATGGAAGAAGTTGTCAGAAAGGGACTTGTTTTTACTTGACTGCCAAAACATTCCGGAGATAAAGGTGCTCTGAGTAGACCCATTTTGAATACCCTTCTTCACCGGGACATATAACTGGTTGAGGTTGGCGTCATTTAAACACACACAAACAGTGCTGTCCAACTAGATTATTTATTGAAAAGTATATTGCAATTTAGACCCTATTTCACATCTGAGAGTTGTGTTCATCAGTTGAGATAACATGCTCTTAAATACAGGGTGGGTGTCATTTCAACTACAGAAATCATAGACTGGACCTGTCCCTTCAGACCACTGCAATTTAGCTGGTACACCATTACAAATTTACTTAAAATGTTAAAAAGGTACTACACAGGATTTTTTTAAATTGTAATTTCACAAAAATGTCCATAATATATCTGCAGTAATAGTGTAATGATAGCATTGGCTGTGATTTTCACCTATTCATTTCTCCCACCGGAGTGGCAACTGTGGTCAAAATGGGAAATCGGTTTTGACAGTGTGGCTGTGTTATCTAGTGGAAATCAACTCAGTGAACAAAAATAATGCAACAATTTCTACAATTTTACTGAGTTACAGTTCATGTCACCCACCACCGCTTTTTAGTCTTATGTAGCAACATTAAAATGGTGCTTTTTACATTGGATAAAAGTAGAGACTCTACAAATCATACTCCACAGATGAGGAACAACAGGAAAGTAATTCTGATTTGAAAGTTGATAAACTTGTAACTTTTGAGAAAATGGCCCTTGAATGCTTGGGTACATCTACTGTAGAAATCTTCATTCCTAACGGCCCTGAATACCTCTGTTGATCCTACAGCTATTGCATGCAGAAATCATGTGCCTATGAACCAGAGTTATACTGTTAGCACTGAGTAGGAAGACCACTTAGTGCAGGGTGAGCGGCACAATCAGCTCCAATATAAATAACATGAGTAAGTCTACCTCTGATAAGCTTCCCAGTAAAGCATTAAAAACAATCAACAACCCAGAAAAGTGCCAAAAATAGCCCACATTAACACATGTAACCTGAGAAACAAGGTTCATGAAGACAACTTGCTTGTAACAGATGACATTCATTTTCTGACTATCTCTGAAACTCACTTAGATAATACCTTTGATGATACAGTGGTAGCAATACATGGTTATAACATCTACCGAAAAGAGAGAAATACCAACAGAGGCGGTGTTGCTGTCTATATTCAGAACCACATTCCTGTAAAGATTAGAGAGGATCTCATGTTAAATACTGTTTAAGTAATATGGCTACAGGTTCATCTGCCTCACCTAAAGCCCATTCTGGTGGGAAGCTGCTATAGACCACCAAGTGCTAACAGTCAGTATCTGGATAACGTGTGAAATGCTTGATAATGTATGTGATAAACAGAGGTGTATATTTTCTAGGTGACTTAAATATTGACTGGCTTTCATCAAGCTGCCCACTAAAGAAAAAGCTACAAACTGTAACCAGTGTCTGTAACCTGGATCAGGTTGTCAGTCAACCTACCAGGGTATTTAAAAACAGCACAGGAATGAAATCATCAACATGTATTGATCACATCTTTACTAACGCTGCAGATATTTGTTTTAAAGCAGTATCCAGATGCATAGGATGTAGTGATCACAATATAGTAGCCATATCTAGGAAAACCAAAGTTCCAAAGGCTGGGCCTAATATAGTGTATAAGAGGTCATACAATAAGTTTTGTAGTGATTCATATGTTTGTTGGTCCGTGGTGTGTAATAAGGAGCAAACAGACGCACGCTGCACTTGACATTTATGAATTTGCTTATCCCAGTTGCTAATAAGCATGCACCCATTACGAAAATGACTGCCTTCCGAGTGGCGCAGTGGTCTAAGGCACTGCATTGCAGCGCCACTAGAGATCCTAGTTCGAGTCCGGAATGGCAGGAACTCTAAGWAAACTTATGAGGACAGGGAGTACTTCTCAAGGTTTCCCTAATCTCGGGGGAATGGAACTGTCGGCTGGGCAGTGATACACAGTGGTGAGAACTACAGAGATAAAACTCACCTACTGTTTGTGTGGAAGTATGTGCGTAGGATACCTACCACTGACAATCAATAGCTCTGACCAATATCCATTTTATAGCTGTGCACATACTTCCACACAAACAGTATGTGCGCAGCTATAAAATGGATGTCTTTGTATAATGGACTTTAGTACAGTTTATTCAGAGAGCGTTCTATCTTTTTGCATAAGCTGAGTCTTTGACTAATTATTATTCAACCCATGGTCTTACAGATCTCGGGGATTGGTCAGAGGTATTGATTGTCAGTTATTATCATTGGGATTGAAAATTCTCTTGACAAAAACCGACTGATTTTGCCAAATACTTTAATGATTTTTTTAATTGCAAAGATTAGCAAATTTAGCAACAAACACTTACACTACTTAGAGACATGGCTACATGGAACTCTATTCCACATCAGGTAACTAATGCAGCAGTAGAATCAGATTTTAAAAACAGATAAAAATACACCTTACGGAACACCGGGGACTGTGAAGACACACACAAAAAGGTACCGACACGTATACGCACACAAGCGCTAACACACGCACTCTCTACACATACATTGTAATATTGTTGTATTATACATATGTAGTGGTGTAATAATGTTATATGATGTACTGTTTTATATGCAAGTACTTAATGTGTTTGGACACCAGGAAGAGTAGCTGCTGCCTTGGCAACAGCTAAAAGGGATCCTTAATAATTACAAAAAGATAAGGTGCAAAAGGTACAGTGAAATGGTTACTTGCAAATTTTCATAGTAGCAATTAGAGGTCGACCGATTATGATTTTTCAACGCCGATACCGATGCCGATTATTGGAGGATCAAAAAAGCCAATACCGATTAATCGGCCAATTTTTTTAAATGTATTTGTAATAATGACAATTACAACAATACTGAATGCACAATTATTTTAACTTAATATAATACATCAATAAAATGAATTTTGCCTCAAAATGAAACATGTTCAATTTGGTTTAAATAATGCAAAAACAAATKTGGTTTAAATAATGCAAAAACAAAGTGTTGGAGAAGAAAATTAGCGCGCAATATGTGCCATGTAAGAAAGCTAACGTTTAAGTTCCTTGCTCAGAACATGAGAACATATGAAAGCTGGTGGTTCCTTTTAACATGAGTCTTCAATATTCCCAGATAAGAAGTTTTAGGTTGTAGTTATTATAGGGATTATAGGACTATTTCTCTATACAATTTGTATTTCATATACCTTTGACTATTGGATGTTCTTATAGGCACTTTAGTATTGCCAATGTAACAGTATAGCTTCCGTCCCTCTCCTCGCCGCTACCTGGGCTCGAACCAGGAACACATCGACAACAGCCACCCTCGAAGCAGCGTTACCCATGCAGAGCAAGGGGAACAACTACTCCAAGTCTCAGAGCGAGTGACGTTTGAAACGCTATTAGCGCGCACCCCGCTAACTAGCTAGCCAGTTCACATCGGTTACACTAGCCTAATCTCGGGAGTTGATAGGCTTGAAGTCATAAACAGCGCAATGCTTGAAGCATTGCGAAGAGCTGCTGCCAAAGCGCACTAAAGTGCTGTTTGAATGAATGTTTACGAGCCTGCTGCTGCATACCATCGCTCAGTCAGACTGCTCTATCAAATATCAAATCATAGACTTAATTATAACATAAAAACACACAAATACGAGCCTTTGGTCATTAATATGGTCGAATCCGGAAACTATCATTTCGAAAACAAAACGTTTATTCTTTCAGTGAAATACGGAACCGTTCCGTATTTTATCTAACGGGTGGCATCCATAAGTCTAAATATTCCTGTTACATTGCACAACCTTCAATGTTATGTCATAATTACGTAAAATTCTGGCAAATTAGTTCGCAACAAGCCAGGCGGCCCAAACTGTTGCATATGCAATGAACGCAAGAGAAGTGACACAATTTCACCTGGTTAATATTGCATGCTAACGAGGATTTCTTTGCTAAATATGCAGGTTTAAAAATATATACTTCTGTGTATTGATTTTAAGAAAGGCATTGATGTTTATGGTTAGGTACACGTTGGAGCAACGACAGTCCTTTTTCGCGAATGCGCACTGCATCGATTATATGCAACGCAGGACACGCTAGATAAACTAGTAATATCATCAACCATGTGTAGTTATTACTAGTGATTATGATTGATTTATTGTTTTTTATAAGATAAGTTTAATGTCTCAACTGATGGCRGGCACAGCACAAAAACCTTAGATTACGTAAATTAGTGTCTAAGCTACAAAAAATTATACATTTGGGTTTACCGGTTTTTAGATAGACGTTAAAAGGTTAAAAAAAATATTTCCCCAGAAATTCAAAAAACTATTTTGACAACCCTGTTTGTAAGCTTTTAAATTAACCACATACGTTTACCCAATCCAGTGCTGAAGACATTGGTGCTGTGAAAAAGGGATTGGATTTACCCAGTAGGCACAACCCTTGCTCTGTGTAGCAATATATATATATATATATATACACACACACACATATATATATAAAACCCAGACTACACGTCCTTATTGTCATTATTATTATTGCAATTGAGGCGAAAGGCACAATACATTCATTCACATGATACAATACATTTACATTTTAAACAAGTTAACTTCTTGACGCTAGGGGTCAGATTTATTTTTTTTTATTTTTTTTTAAATAACGTTCCAAAGGTAAACGGGCTATTTCTCAGGTCCAGATCGTAGAATATGCATATAATTTACAGAATAGGATAGAAAACACTCCAAAGTTTCCAAAACTGTCAAAATATTGTCTGAGTATAACTAAACTGATTTTGCAGGCGAAAACCTGAGGAAATCTAACCCGGAAGTGATTTTCTTTTTTCTTTTTTTCTGTGTTTCATTTCCCGTCTTTCTTCCATTTAAAGGGGTATCAACCAGATTCCTTTTCCAATGGCTTCCTCAGGCTGTGACCAGGCTTTAGACATAGTTTCAGGCTTTTATTTTGAAAAATGAGCGAGATTTTTCAAAACTAGTCAGGTGTCATCTGATTAGTTCCTGCGCGCGAGAGGGGTAGCTCTCCATTTTCTTTCTCTCTTTTATTGAATAGGTTACGGTCGAAATATTATCGATTATGTATGTTAAAAACAACCTGAGGATTGATTATAAAAAACATTTGACATGTTTCTAAGAATATTACGGATACYTTTTGGAATTTTCATCGAACGGAACGAGGCTGTGGTTTTCTTAACATAACGCGCAACCCAAATGACGTTTTTTTATTACAAAAGTCATATTTATCGAACAAAAGTAACATTTATTGTGTAACTGGGAGTCTCGTGAGTGCAAACATCCGAAGAATATCAAAGGTAAGCGATTAATTTAATTGCTTTTCTGACTTTCGTGACCAAGCTAATTTGGGACTAGCTGTTCTAGCATTGATTGATACAAAAGCTTGGATTGCTTTCGCTGTAAAGCATATTTTCAAAATCTGACATGATAGGTGGATTAACAACAAGCTAAGCTGTGTTTTGGTATATTTCACTTGTGATTGCATGATTATAAATATTTTTTGTAATATTTGGCGCCCTGCAATTCAGTGGTTGTTTAGGAAAATGATCCCGCTAAAGGGATCCGTAGCGCCAAGAAGTTAAATAGCGTCGTCCAGGTTTGGCCGGTGTAGGCCGTCATTGTAAATAAGAATTTGTTCTTAACTGACTTGCCTAATTAAATAAAGGTTAAATATTGTAAATAAACAAAATTAACACATCGCTTTCGGTAAGGTTTTGGAAGCATAAGGACCTTATCTTTCATGTCAGCGAGAAAAGGAAACCTTTATAGGTTTAGGGCTCCCAACGGCCATATTTCCATGTTACAGCGCTTGTTTACAGAAAAGACGGCGTGGACTACCTGTGCTAATTACAGTATTGAAAATAAAATGTTTCAAGGACAAAATTACATGTATTTAAGTCTTTTTTTGGTTGTAGTGGGGCCAGAAATATAATTTAAAAAAACATTTGTATATTTGTTTCTCTTTTTAAATTGCCATGTTTGGATCACATATTATAATTTAAAAGTATGCATTACGGTGTCTGTAAACGTGTCAAAACAAATGTAGACATTAATGCATTTCTATAGGATTCCAAAATATATTTTTTTACAATTGAGTACCACCAAGATGGCTGCGTAGTGGCTTCAATAAAGCGCCCCCCGTCAGTCCAGGGGTTATAAACATCATTGGTTAAAACAGTGTAAGTGTGTATTTCGCATTTGTTAAATTATTTTGATGTGATATGAAAGTAACGTTAGAGGGATTTATGTTTCTAAAACTTTACCGTAATTGAGAATCGATTGACGTTTAGATGGGACTATTAGGCTGTTTTGGCTTCCAGAGCCAATTCACCTTTAAAACAGAACATGTAACGTTAAGGTTTTAGGACGAACGTTAGACTCTTTTAGTCAATTATTGCGCTAACAAGCGTACCTCAACCTAGTTAGCTAATTTCACCGACGACTCAGAGGAGCGCTAGCTAGCTAGCCGTTAGGTAACGTTAATGTTAGCAATGGGTGTGCTGTTTTTTTGGAGCTAGCTTGATGAAGGTTGGCTCCAACTTCCAAGTTTTATAGGTTTCAGTATTGCCCTCGGGCAGGCAACGTCACGGTTCAACAACATATCAACATATTCTGCGGTTTTAATTGTGTAATATAGCAGCTAGTAATAATGCCTGGCTTTGCAGCACGACCAAATCTGTTTGGTTTCATGCCCGGCTAACGTCACGAAATGTTGACACGTAGCTGGCTGGGTAACGTTAGGATATACTAGCTAACCAAAACCACGAAGACATCCAGAAACTAGTGTTACAAACGATTCAAAAAGGTAAAATTAGCTTACCATCAAGTTAGCATCCAATGACAAGGTCGAGAAACTAGAAAACAGGCTCCTAGTTAACGTAACGTTACCTAGTTAAAACCGTAAAGGTGTTCACTCCTGCCTCGTTACAAAAAAATAATCCCAGTTGGAAATCCAACTAGCTACGTTGTTAGTCAGCGGTGCGTAGCTAGATAGAGAAATATAACTTACCCAGTTTGTCATGCGTTAACAGCAGATATCACATGAATTCAGCCAACGAAGCTAGCAATTTCTGTAGTTTTCATTTAATCATTGCGTGTATGTCGTGTACCCTGAACATTAGCTGACTCCCCAACCTATTCTCCAATCACCTCGCCTCCCCGCTATGCTGCTGCACTTCTATTGGACAATCTCAGCCCAGAAATGCTTCACTATAGGTGAAGCAAATATTGCGGATAGGATGTGTGGACTATCCGATGAGCTATAATTAGAACGAGACTATCCTATAAATCTATGGGAATTATTCTAAAGATTATTTTCCATCAAAAATGTGTACCATTCAATTTGAAGCAGTACTAGATAGGGCATTCATTTGCATTTTGCTGTGAGGCCAGGACATTTGATTTGGTAGCACCAGACAGTACAGCATGTTCTTCCAGATACATTGTGTATTTTCACCTCACCTGTGAGAGAAAATTCAGCAACTATTGGGCGCAGTGGAAATTCATCAACTATTGGGCGCAGTGGAAATTCATCAACTATTGGGCGCAGTGGAAATTCATCAACTATTGGGCGCAGTGGAAATTCATCAGGGTTTCACAGATTGGTAAATAAAAGAGGATTTTATACATTTCTATATAGCTTCCTATTGGTCAGACTTTTGCAACTAACTCATTTAACAACATGCTTTGTGTCGTATCCCATTATGATTGGTACCTGAGCCCATAGGAGGCCATATATAAAACCCTCCTCCATTATTATTAAAAGTCTAAACGGATTCCTTGGGACCTCCCAAGGCTGTAGTTATAATTTAAAACGGTTAGGGTTATGGTTAGGGACGGCCCACGGATCTCGTATAGCACCAACATTTAATTGTTCTGTCTGTAAAACCCTGGGCCTGATGAATGTTGTTGGGTGCACTTTTATCAACTTCCACAGTTCTCCAAGATTTCCTACATTTTCTCTTCACGAAGTTTGCTCCTCATTTCATGCACCTTGATTGAAGAGTGAGGTAGTGACAGCCTTAATCCAGAATTTTTTGTTGTTGTTTAAATTTAACCTTGATTTAACTTGGCAAGTCAGTTTGGTGGGGTAGGCCATCATTGTAAATAAGAATTTGCCTAGTTAAATGAAGGTTAAATAAAAGGTTAAATAAAATAACAAATTCTTATTTACAATGACGGCCTACCCCGGCCAAACCCGGACGACGCTGGGCCAATGGTGCGCTGCCGATGGGACTCCCAATCACGGCCGGTTGTGATACAGCCTGGAATTGAACCAGGGTGTCTGTAGTGACTTTCACTGGGGACAGGGGAGACATTCCCCCCCACATTCAAAAATTGCATTTTTGTATATATCAATCAATCAAATTTATTTATAAAGCCCTATTTACACATATATATATATATACAGTATATATATATAAACTCAGCAAAAAAAGAAACGTCTCTTTTTCAGGACCCTGTCTTTCAATGATAATTCGTAAAAATCCAAATAATTTCACAGATCTTCATTGTAAAGGGTTTAAACACTGTTTCCCATGAACCATAAACAATTAATGAACATGCACCTGTGGAGGATCATTAAGGCACTAACAGCTTACAGATGGTAAGCAATTAAGGTCACAGTTATGAAAACTTAGGACACTAAAGAGGCCTTTCTACTGACTCTGAAAAACACCAAAAGAAAGATGCCCAGGGTCTCTGCTCATCTGCGTGAACGTGCCTTAGGCATGCTGCAAGGAGGCATGAGGACTGCAGATGTGGCCAGGGCAATAAATTGCAATGTCCATACTGTGAGACGCCTAAGACAGCGCTACAGGGAGACAGGACGGACAGCTGATCGTCCTCGCAGTGGCAGACCAGGTGTAACAACACCTGCGGGACAGGTACAGGATGGCAACAACAACTGCCCGAGTTACACCAGGAACGTACAATCCCTCCATCAGTGCTCAGACTGTCCGCAATAGGCTGAGAGAGGCTGGACTGAGGGCTTGTTGTAAGGCAGGTCCTCATCAGACATCACCGGCAACAACGTCGCCTATGGACACAAATCCACCGTCGCTGGACCAGACAGGACTGGCAAAAAGTGCTCTTCACTGACGAGTCGCAGTTTTGTCTCAACAGGGGTGATGGTCGGATTTGCGTTTATCGTCGAATGAATGAGCGTTACACCGAGGCCTGTACTCTGGAACGGGATCGATTTGGAGGTGGAGGGTCTGTCGGGGTCTGGGGCGGTGTGTCACAGCATCATCGGACTGAGCTTGTTGTCATTGCAGGCAATCTCAACGCTGTGTGTTACAGGAACGACATCCTCCTCCCTTCCTGCAGGCTCATCCTGACATGACTCTCCAGCGTGACAATGCCACCAGCCATACTGCTCGTTTTGTGCGTGATTTCCTGCAAGACTGGAATGTCAGTGTTCTGCCATGGCCAGCGAAGATCATTGGATTGGATTGGATTGGAGGGTGAGGGCTAGGGCCATTCCCCCCAGAAATGTCCGGGAACTTACAGGTGACTTGGTGGAAGAGCGGGGTAACATCTCACAGCAAGAACTTGCAAATCTGGTGCAGTCCATGAGGAGGACATGCACTGCAGTACTTAATGCAGCTGGTGGCCACACCAGATACTGTATCAGATACTGATACTGACCCCCCCTTTGTTCAGGAACACATTATTATTCAGGACCTCAGTTCATCTTTCTTTTGAAACATTTTTTTGCCCCTTTTTCTTCCCAATTTTGTGGTATCCAATTAGTAGTAGTTACTGTCTTGTCTCATCGCTGCAACTCCCGTACGGACTCAGGAGAGGCAAGGTCGAGAGCCATGCGTCCTCCGAAACACAACCCAACCAAGCCGCACTGCTTCTTGACACAACGCACATCCAACCCGGAAGCCAGCCGCACCAATGTGTCGGAGGAAACACCGTACACCTAGCGACCTGGTCAGCGTGCACTGCACCCGGCCCGCCACAGGAGTCGCTAGTGTGCGATGAGACAAGGATATCCCTGCAGGCCAAACCCTCCCCTAACCYGGACGACGCTGAGCCAATTGTGCGTCGCCCCATGAGCCTCCCGGTTGCGGCCGAAACACAACCATCTCTGCAGCACTCTACCGATCAGGCCTTTATGGTAGAGAGGCCAGACGGAATCCTCAGTAAAAAGAACATGACAGCCCACTTGGAGTTTGCCAAAAGGCCCCTAAAGGGCTCTCAGACCATGAGAAACAAGATGCTCTGGTCTGATGAAATCAAGATTGAATTCTTTGACCTGAATGCCAAGAGTCACGTCTGGAGGAAACCAGGCAACGCTCATCACCTGGCCAATACCATCCCTACGGTAAAGCATGGTGGTGGCAGCATCATGCTGTGGGGATGTCTTTCAGCGGCAGGGACTGGGAGGCTAGTCAGAATCGAGGGAAATATGAATGGAGCAAAGTACAGAGAGATCCTTAATGAAAACCTGCTCCAGAGTGCTCAGGACCTCAGACTGGGGCGAAGGTTCACCTTCCAACAGGACAACGACCCTAAGCACAAAGCCAAGACAACGCAGGAGTGGCTAACGGAACAAGTCTCTGAATGTCCTCGAGTGGCCCAGCCAGAGCCCGGACTTGAACCCGATCAAACATCTCTGGAGAGACTTGAAAATAGCTTTGCGATGACGCTCCCCATCCAACCTAACAGAGCTTGAGAGGATCTGCTGAGAAGAATGGGAGAAACCTCCCAAATACAGGTGTCCTAAGCTTGTAGCGTCATACCTAAGAAGTCTCTAGGCTGTAATCGCTGTCAAAGGTGCTTCAACAAAGTACTGAGTAAAGGGTCTGAATACTTAAGAAATGCTCTTATGCACAATTTAGAAGGCCAGCATCCTGGAGTCACCTCTTCACTGTTGACATTGAGACTGGTGTTTTGCGGGTACTATTTAATGAAGCTGCCAGTTGAGGGCTTGTGAGGCATCTGTTTCTCAAACTAGACACATAATTGCAAAAGGGTTTTCTAATGATCAATTAGCATTTTAAAATTATAAACTTGGATTAGCTAACACAATGTGCCATTGTAACACAGGAGTGATGGTTGCTGATAATGGGCCTCTGTACGCCTATATAGATATTCCATAAAAAATCTGCCGTTTCCAGCTACAATAGTCATTTACAACATTAACAATGGACATTGTACTGTCTACACTCAGTTTGTTGTTTACATTAAAACAGTTTCATTAAATCAATTTAAACCCGAACTAAGGTTTTGTTACTAAGGATTCCACAACCTTTACGGCTGGGACTGCAAGTTTGTGTTCCTTATTCTTTGTGTGGATTCCGCGAGTGCTAGCTGGCTGTACTACAGACACCTGTCATCGTTTTGGGAAAGACTCATTGTTATCTTTTCGTAAAACAACTGGTTGCAGTATAGAGCCAATCTGGATACTAAGGAGATCCTGAGGGAAATCGACGAGTACCAACAGCTTTACGCTATGGCGGAACAACATACTCCTTTGTGGAAAGATCCGACCACCTCACAAAATAACTTTAACGCGACAAAAAAAAGAAAAACAGATTAATCTACAGACACGGACGATTTACTTACCATTGAGGTAGAGGCTAGTGCTCTGGCTGGAATCCATGCAACAACGGAAAAGTTGTGTGAGGAGGTAGCAGGGCTGAGGGGGAGTTTGGATTTCAGCCAGAGTGAAATTCTCAAGCTCCAAAGAGAAAACAAGACACTCACAGCCAAGGTAAAAATACATAATTCCAACATGGATTGTCTACTCAGGGAAAACAGGGTGATGAAGGAGACGCTACTAGACATACAAAGTCTTAGCATGCGTGAAAATCAATTTTTTTCTGGTATTCCTGAGGACGCATCGAATAATCCAGAGGGCGCGATCAGAGAATTCATGCAATCCGTCTTGAAACTTCCTATAGAGACTGTAAACAAGGTGGCTTTCCACCGAGTACACAGTCTTGGAGCTCGGATCGACAAGACCAAGGGTCCCCGACCGATCATTGCAAAATTTGAACACTACCAACAAAAGGAGCTGATCAAAAGCAGAGGAAGGGAGCTTATAAAGGGACCAAATTCAGTCTCAATGACCAATTTCCAAGGGAGATAAACGAACGTCGTAAGAGACTGTATCCAGTACAGAGGCAACAAAGGGGAGACTGTATCCAGTACAGAGGCAACAAAGGGGAGACTGTATCCAGTACAGAGGCAAACCAAAGGAGACTGTACCAAAGGGGAGACTGTATCCAGTACAGAGGCAACAAAGGGGAGACTGTATCCAGTACAGAGGCAACAAAGGGGAGACTGTACCAGTACAGAGGGCAACAAAGGGGAGACTGTATCCAGTACAGAGGCAACAAAGGGAGACTGTATCCAGTACAGAGGCAACAAAGGGGAGACTGTATCCAGACAAGGGCAACAAAAAGGGAGACTGTATCCAGTACAGAGGCAACAAAGGGAGACTGTATCCAGTACAGAGGCAACAAAGGGGAGACTGTATCCAGTACAGAGGCAACAAAGGGGAGACTTATCCAGTACAGAGGCAACAAGGGAGACTGTATCCAGTACAGAGGCACAAAAGGGGAGACTGTATCCAGTACAGAGGCAACAAAGGGGAGACTGTATCCAGTACAGAGGCAACAAAGGGAGGACTGTATTGCCAGTACAGAGGCAACAAAGGGGAGACTGTATCCAGTACAGAGCAACCAAAGGAGACTGTATCCAGTACAGAGGCAACAAAGGGGAGACTGTATCCAGTACAGAGGCAACAAAGGGGAGACTGTATCCAGTACAGAGGCAACAAAGGGAGAAGGTTAAGCGTTCCTTTCTCATTGTGGACCAACTCTTTATAGATGCTATTCCGAGACAGAACCATAACACCGTGACTGTACAAATTCTATAGCGACTTCAGGTTACGAAAAAAAAGAAGGTATGGCAACTGTAAAAATATCTGAACATTATGAAGTGGATATGAACACACACGTACTCAGTTACATGCTTGCTTACACATACGGACTTATACACACACACACACACACACACACACACACACACACACACACCTGACATCGCTCTCTTCTCTCACTCTCTCTTTCTCTTCTCTCCCTCTCTCTATTGTCGAGAACTGTTTTATAATTTAATGTGTGTATTGTTTGTCTATCTTTTTTATGTATTTGTCTAAGTTTACATATGTTTACAACAAGCAAGGGGAAGATATCAGAATAGTGGCATTGGGGAATAGTAACATATTGTACGGAATACATTTGTACTGTAGTGAAGCCATCTCTAGAGTAATGCAAGGTCTCTTTCATGATCATGTGAAACGTCAATTACTATGGAAATTCTGGGGTGTGTTGTTCAATGATGTTAAAGGTAATTGAGTACAACTATGGTGATACGATATGGATTACAATTATCATCATGAATATTAAGACTATATGCACTACATGTTACACACATAGACACTCAACCATGCAAATTGGCAGAGTTATTATTTATTTGGACATCACACATTATAGTCTTACTCTTATACAGACATCATACACACTCTCATTATATCACATCCAATATCATACACATCAACCTACTCAGATTTGTTCACACATAATATCTTGTCTCAATTTTCTAACATCTGTGGCATTGGCTCACAGGCAAACAGGTAAGGGAATAAAACAAATATTGCTAGAACCTATTTCTTGAATTCTAAATATAAGACATTTGAAAGCTCTAGTTTTGACCGTCATAATACCTCTGATGGCAGTAACTTTACAAGCACTAATTATGGTCAATTTAGACTGAGAATAGTATCTAGTTATGGTAAGGGGTGAAATAAGTATAGCTAGTTATAATTGTAACGGTTTGGCAGATTATAAAAAAAGAAGATCAGTCTTTACATGGCTAAAAGAAAAGGAATATAACATATACTGTTTACAGGAAACTCACTCTACATCCTTAGATGAAGATGCATGGAAAAAGGAATGGGGTGGTGAAATAACTTTCTGTCATGGACAAAGGAACTCAAAGGGTGTGATGATATTAATTAACATACATTTTGATCTGAATGTGCAAATAATCAGGAATGATTCACAAGGAAGGTGGATCTTTTTGAATATGAAAGTGGACGAAAAAGAGATTTGGCTCATTAATCTATATGGTCCAAATCAGGATGATCCACACTTCTTCGAAAACATTTATACCATTTTATTGAATTTACAGGCAACAAATGATCTAATCATTATGGTAGGAGACTATAACACAGTGTTAAGTACCTCAATGGACCGTAAAGGTAATCACTCTACAAACTATCATCACCGTGCCCTTTAAGGAAATCACAAATATTATGGACACATTAGAAATAGTGGATATTTGGAGACTAAAAAACCCCGACCTAATGAGATATACCTGGAGACTTAATCAAGCTAGTCGTCTTGACTACTTTCTTGTCTCTATCATCAAAGGTTAAAAAAGTTTTAATAGGAGACAGAATGCGATCGGATCATCATCTAATTGGCCTTCACATAACTCTTATAGATTTTCCATGTGGACGGGGATATTGGATATGTAATCACAGTTTATTGGAGGACAACTTATTTTTAACTAAGACAAAATAATTTATAACTGCATTTTTCCAGTATAATATAGGTTCAGCAAATCCCCTTATTGTTTGGGATACCTTTAAATGTACCTTCAGGGGTCATTCATTTCAATATTCATCAATAATAAAAAGCAGTTTCTGGCTAAAGAGACAAGACTAACAAGGGAAATCCATGAACTAATAGTACAGGTAGATAGCAATAAAAACGATACTACAGAGATACAAAATAAGTTAGAGGAAAAACAAAAAGAACTGGAGGAACTTCTTCAAGAACGATCTAATGTAATCTATTACAGAAATAAAGCAAACTGGATGGAATACGGAGAAAAATGCACAACATTCTTCCTGAATCTCCAATACAGGAACGCTAACAAAAATAATTTGCAGAAACTCGTTACTGAAGACGGAGTCATCAAATCAATTTAAATCACCCTTCTTACATCAGCTGATATCTCAAAGTGCTGTACAGAAACCCAGCCTAAAACCCCAAACAGCAAGCAATGCAGGTGTAGAAGCACCTAGAAAGGCCAAAACCTAGGAAGAAACCTAGAGAGGAACCAGGCTATGAGGGGTGGCCAGTCTTCTTCTGGCTGTGCCGGGTGGAGATTATAACAGAACATGGCAAAGATGTTCAAATGTTCATAAATTACCAGCATGGTCAAATAATAATAATCACAGTAGTTGTCTGAGAATTTATAGCACGACTTTTGATGCTACTTGGTTGGGGTCTGAGGAGATTATTTGTTGCGATTGCAAACGTAATAAAATGGTGGTCTGATAGTCCAGGATAATGAGGAAAAACATTAAGATCCACAACATTTATTCCATGGGACAAAACTAGGTCCAGAGTATGACTGTGACAGTGAGTAGGTCCAGAGACATGTTGGACAAAACCCACTGAGTCGATGATGGCTCTGAAAGCTTTTTGGAGTGGGTCTGTGGACTTTCCATGTGAATATTAAAATCACCAAAAATGTGAATATTATCTGCTATGACTACAAGGTCCGATAGGAATTCAGGGAACTCAGTGAGGAACGCTGTATATGGCCCAGGAGGCCTGTAAACAGTAGCTATAAAAAGTGATTGAGTAGGCTGCATAGATTTCATGACTAGAAGCTCAAAAGACGAAAACGTCGTTTTTTTTGTTGGTAAATTGAAATTTGCTATCGTAAATGTTAGCAACACCTCCGCCTTTGGCGGGAATGCGGCGGGGGATATGGTCACTAGTGTAACCAGGAGGTGAGGCCTCATTTAACACAGTAAATTCATCAGGCTTAAGACATGTGTAAAGTCAGGCCAATCACATCAAGATTATGATCAGTGATTGTTCATTGACAATAACTGCCTTGGAAGTGAGGGATCTAACATTAAGTAGGCCCTATTTTGAGATGTGAGGTATCACGATCTCTTTCAATAATGGCAGGAAGGAGGAGGTCTTTATTCTAGTGAGATTGCTAAAGCGAACACCGCCATGTTTAGTTTTGCCCAACCTAGGTCGAGGCACAGACACGGTCCTCAATGGGGATAGCTGAGCTGACTACACTGACTGTGCTAAGTGGCAGACTCCACTAAGCTGGCAGGCTGGCTAACAGCCTGCTGCCTGGCCTGCACCCTATTTCATTGTGGAGCTAGAGGAGTTAGAGGCCTGTCTATGTGGTAGATAAGATGAGAGCACCCCTCCAGCTAGGATGGAGTCCGTCACTCCTCAACAGGCCAGGCTTGGTCCTGTTTGTGGGTGAGTCCCAGAAAGAGGGCCAATTATCTACAAATTCTATCTTTTGGGAGGGGCAGAAAACAGTTTTCAACCAGCGATTGAGTTGTGAGACTCTGCTGTAGAGCTCATCACCCCCCCTAACTGGGAGGGGGCCAGAGACAATTACTCGATGCCGACACATCTTTCTAGCTGATTTACAGGCTGAAGCTATGTTGCGCTTGGTGACCTCTGACTGTTTCATCCTAACATCGTTGGTGCCGACGTGGATAACAATATGTTTATACTCTCTACACTTGCCAGTTTTAGCTTTAGCCAGCACCATCTTCATATTAGCCTTAACGTTGGTAGCCCTGTCCCCTGGTGAACAGTGTATGATCGCTGGATGATTCGTTTTAAGTCTAATACTGCGGGTAATGGAGTCGCGAATGACTAGGGTTTTCAATTTGTCAGAGTTAATGGTGGAAGCTTCGGCGTCTCAGACCCCGTAACGGGAGGAGTAGAGACMAGAGAAGGCTCGGCCTCAGACTCCGACTCGCTGCTTAGTGGGGAAAACCGGTTGAACGCTTCTGTCGGCTGAATGAGCGACACCGGTTGAGCATTCCTACAGCATTTCCCTTCAGAAGCCATGATCTATGATTCTCCGAATGATACTTTAAAAGAGGAAGCTAATTATTTTAGGCAGATGTTCTCTTTTCCGTCTCGTCCTTTCCCACTGAATGAAGATTATGGTAAGGAATTCTTTCCAAATAATATAAAAAATGGAAAATTAACAAATGTACAGAAAGATCAGAGCGAAGGCCAAATTACAGAGGAACTTTTTGAGGCTATTAAATCCTTTCAATCTGGAAAAACCCCAGGGCTTGATGGCATACCAGTAGAGGTATATCAAGTATTTTTTGATATACTAAAAGCTCCATTGTTAGATTGTTTTAACTACTCCTATAGAAATGGCAGTCTGTCAGGTACTCAGCAGGAAGGTCTGATTTCTCTATTATTTAAACAAGACCCAGATGGCAATTATAAAGGCCCAGTCTATCTAAAAAACAGGAGGCCCCTTACACTTCAATGTTGTGATGCAAAAATACTAGCAAAATGCATAGCACTCAGAATTAAAAGGGGGTTTACCAGGTATTGTTCATCCTGATCAGACAGGTTTCTTACATGGATGACACATTGGAGATAATATACGACAACTACTAGAAATAATAGAACATCATGAAACATATAAGAAGCCAGGACTGGTATTTATAGCGGATTTTGAAAAGGCATTTGATAAAGTAAGACTGGATTTTATTTATAAATGCCTGGATTTTTAAAATTTTGGTAATTCTCTTAGAAAATGGGTAAAAATTATGTATAGCAACCCCAGGTTTAAAATAGTAAATAACGGCTACTTCTCAGAGAGTTTTGAATTGTCAAGAGGAGTTAAACAAGGATGTCTGCTGTCACCATATCTATTCGTTATGGCCATCGAAATGCTAGCTGTTAAAATCAGATCCAATAACAACATTCGAGGATTAGAAATCCAAGGCTTAAAAACAAAGGTGTCCATGTATGCCGATTACTCAAGTTTTATRTTAAGTCCGCAAGC
The DNA here is from genome assembly GCF_002910315.2 of Salvelinus sp. IW2-2015. Lineage (NCBI taxonomy): Eukaryota > Metazoa > Chordata > Actinopteri > Salmoniformes > Salmonidae > Salvelinus > Salvelinus sp. IW2-2015. Next base: position 102,550 of record NW_019943881.1, read on the forward strand.
TAGATCCCTGCAATGTCTCATTAAAGATCTAGATAACTTTTCTATACTCTCTGGACTAAAACCTAATTATGATAAGTGTACAATATTACGTATTGGATCCTTAAAAAATACAACTTTTACATTACCCTGCAGTTTACCTATAAAATGGGCTGATAGTGAAGTAGACATACTCGGTATTCATATCACAAAATATATAAATAAGCTCTCCACAATGAATTTCAATAGAAAATGTAAAATAGACAAGATCCTGCAACCATGGAGAGGTAATAACCTGTCTATTTATGGAAAAATTGCCCTGATTAACTCCTTAGTCATATCTCAGTTTACTCACACTACTTAATGGCGCGTGCCTACTCCTGATGAATTCGTTTTCAAATCATATGAGCAAAAAATATTTTGCTTTAATCTGGGACTTGTCACAGCTCTCGTTGGTGGAATGAATGAAGAGTGGACCAAGGCGCAAGGGTGGTAGGCGTACATCGTAACTTTATTGATGACACCAAACAAAAGAACAAAATCAAAAAACGAAAGCAGCACAGTTCTGTAAGACTAAGAAACTATACAGAAAACAAGATCCCAAAACCCAAAAGGCAAATGAAACTTATATATGATCCCCAATCAGAGACAACGATAGACAGCTGCCTCTGATTGGGAACCACACTCGGCCAAAAACAAAGAAAACATAGACTTTCCCACCCGAGTCACACCCTGACCTAACCAAACATAGAGAATAATAAGGATCTCTAAGGTCAGGGCGTGACAGGGATGCTAAACCAGGCAAAATAAAACGAGCGTATCTATATAATGAATATGATTTGGGTGGGTTGAGATTATTAAATATAAAAGCACTAAACCTCTCTCTAAAAGCTTCACTCATTCAAAAGTTTTATTTGAACCCTAAATGGTTCTCAAGTAGATTAATAAGAAAAGCTCATCCATTGTTTAAAAATGGCCTTTGTGCAGATTGCCATGTCTCATTTTCGATTAATTGAAAATTATACTTTTTTCAAAGTATCTGTCTTTTTCAAACAAGCATTGCAGAGCTGGCTACAATTTCGATTTCATCCCCCTGAAAAGATAAAACAAATATTACAACAAATATTATGGCTGAACTCAAATGTGCTGGTTGATAAAATACCTGTATTTATGGGAAAGATGTTTGAAAAGGGTATTTTGTTCTTAAATGATATTGTAAATTGTAATGGTAGATTTATATCCTTCATGGAGTAATCAGATTTGTACAGGAAGGTCTGCTCAATCCAAGAGTACAACCAATTGATTACAGCATTGCCTCAAAAATGGAGGAGGCGGGTGGCAGCAGGAGGAGGTCGGGACCTGGTCTGTCTGCCCAATATAAAGGATCAAAACTGGAGGAGGCAGGTGGCAGCGGGAGGAGGTAGGGAACTGGTCTGTCTGCCCAATATAAAGGATCAAAACTGGAGGAGGCAGGTGGCAGTGGGAGGAGGTAGGGAACTGGTCTTTCTGCCCAATATAAAGGATCTAAATGGAGGAGGAATAAAAATAGCATAAATAGGAAAGTATACCAGTTTCATTTGAGGACCAGGATGTTGACAACTGTGCCATGCACAAAATAGTTGGGAAGAGATTTTTTGATGTACCGATTCCATGGTACAGGGTGTATGAGTTGATATATAAAACAACGCAAGATTCAGGACTTTGTGCTTTTCAGCTAAAATTATTATATAGAATTCTTGCCACCAACAAAATGTTGAATATTTGGCGCATAAAATCATCGAAGCTCTGCAGATTTTGTTGTGAGGATACAGAATCAATAGACCATTTATTTTGGTTTTGCCCTCAGGTAGCCTGTTTCTAGTCTCAGGTTCAGGAATGGATGAAAATGCATAGCATTGATCTAAAATTTACCCTAGAAATAGTACTGTTAGGAGATCCGGAGAGACCGGGTCAGTCAATTACTAATATACTAATACTCTTAGTAAAAGTATTTATCTTCAACAAGCAATCTGTAGATTCTATTCGATTAAATAGACTGAAATTGTACGTTAAACATCACAGCATAGTTGAAAGATATGTGTTGCGTAGAAACCCGAAGTGGGTGGCCAGCAGAGATAGATGGGATGGGCTGAGGGAAGCTGAGGGTTGGTATGTGGAACTGGAGACAAGTGGGAGTGGAGTTGCTGTGTGGGAGATAGAATGATGGTCAAAAGATAAAGGGAAAAAAAGTCWAAATAAAACATAATAAAAGTACATTTGAATGACACTAAGTGGCAGTGTTTTTACAACTTATGCCGGTTTGCCTGAGGCTGATGCCGTGCAGGTGTTTGTACACATGCATATACACACTCTCATTCAAATAAACACATACAAGAATACACACATACATGTAATAGTGCCAGACATGCACACAAACATATACTGTTGGCATTGCTGTTATGATTTCAGTTGTCCTTGATGTCCTTTGTGTTAAATGTATTATTTAGTTTTCTTTATTTTGCATTGTTGTTTGCTGTTTTTTCTTTAGTTCATTCTCTTGGTTGTTGGTGTATTGGAGGGGTTCTTGGGGGTGGGGAATGGAATGTGGGAGGGGTCTCGAATGGTTGAGGGACAGCTATTGGGGAACTGTGGGAACTGTGGGGCGATCTTGGAGGGTTCGGGTTTCACAAGATTSTGATCATGAAAAAGGAAACTATGACATATATTTTCTATCACTGTCATGCACACACACCCTCACACATAAGGATGGCTCTGTTGCAGAAAGACTGATACATGTTTGATATTAGTAGTAGACACCCTCACACATAAGGATGGCTCTGTTGGGGAAAGACTGATACATGTTTGATAGTAGTACTCGACACCCTCACCCATAAGGATGGCTCTGTTGCAGAAAGACTGATACATGTTTGATAGTGTCTTGATGCTGTATTGTGTGTGCTTCATGTTCTAATACTTTAATGTTACCCCTTCCTTGTGTTTTTTTTGTAATAAATAATAAAAAAATAAAAACAATTTAACAATGTTAACTACACTGTATTTCTGATGTCAATTTGATGAACTTCTTGGAACTATAGGGGGTGCTGTTCCGCATTAGCATATTTGGGTCTCCAAATTAAACTGCCTCGTGCTAAATTCTTGATCGTACAATATGCATATTATTGTTATTATTGGATAGAAACACTTTCTAGTTCTATAAGCGTTGGAATTTTTGTCTCTGAGTGGTACAGAACAATATCTACAGCACTTTTCATGACAGGGGTCAGATTTCAGAATTTTTACCTGATCTGGAGTTGTTTTTAAGGCGACAGTGAATGCTATGAAGAACCGACACTGCCTACGTCTTCCTCTGGGTGTCTGTACGTCATCACGTTTTGAATGGAATCGATTGCACAATCACAGCCATTATAAAAGAACAAACGTATAGGTACCTCCCTTTCTCGTCGCGCGCCTGAAGCGTAAGGACATCGGACTTGCCTCATTCCAAATCGTTGTCTAACCAGCAATATTTCTCCGGTCATGTTTTCAGTCGTTATAGTTGTTTAAAAACATCATAATGTAGTTTAATTTGAACCGTTTTATAGCAATTTATATCCGTTTAGTGCGATTTTGAGGAATTTCTTTGTTTGTGCACTCTGAAACTTTGGACACGTTTTGGGGTCCCGTTCGATCGTTAGTGACATTTCGAAGGACAGAGGACATCTATCGACCAAAAAGAAGATTACAACATAGAAAGGATACATTGCCCAAGAATCTGATGGAAGAACGCTCAAAGTAAGCAATATTTAATATGATAATCGTTGTTCTGTCGAAAATATTTTAAAACGCATATTTCGCCATTTTGTTTGTTATCGCGTCACTTGGCGAACCCTGTATTGAAAAGTAAGGATAATTTTAAAAATGTAAGTCAGCGGTTGCATTAAGAACTAATTTGTCTTTCGATTCCTGTCAACCCTGTTTTTTTTGTCAAGTATATGATTAGCTTTCAATTAAACTAGATCACTCTGATAGATGACGTCAGACATATTGAGGCTTGAATTTCCTAGTATTTTTATTGTGTAACCAGGTTTTGTATGGCTAAATATGCACCTTTTCGAACAAACTGTATATGTATGTTGTAAAATGATGTTACAGGAGTGTCATCGGAAGAATTCTGAGAAGGTTGTGAAAAAATTAATATATTTTGGCGGTGATTACGTTATGCGCTCTTTGGCTGGAATCGATGCTCTGGTACGTTTCACATGTGGTTATGCTAACTTATCGATTTATTGTGTTTTCGCTGTAAAACGCTTAGAAATCTGAAATATTGTCTGGAATCACAAGTCTGGGTCTTTCCATTGCTATGCTTTGTCTATTTTTATGAAATGTTTTATGATGAGTAAATTGGTCATACACGTTGCTCTATCTAGTAATTCTAGTCGATTTGTGATGGTCGGTGCAATTGTAACCTGTGATTTCTACCTGAAATATGCACTTTTTTCTAACAACACCTATCCTATACCATAAATATGTTATCAGACTGTCATCTGATGAGTTTTTTTCTTGGTTTGTGGCTATCAATATCTTAGTTTAGCCGCAATTGGTGATAGCTAGTGTGGAAGAGAAAATGGCGGACAAAGAAAGATGGTGTATTTTGCTAACGTGGTTAGCTAATAGATTTACTATTGTGTCTCCCTGTAAAACATTTTAAAACAGAAATGATGGGTTTATCACAAGATCTGTATCTTTCATCTGGTGTCTTGGACTTGTGTTTAATGATATTTAGATGCTACCTATTTACTTGTGAAGCTATGCTAGCTATGCTAATCAGTGTGTGGGGGGTGGGGGTGCTCCCGGATCCGGGTTTCTGAGGCAGTAGGGGTTATTTTACTGGACAAAAAATGTGCTTTTCTTTGAAAAATAAGGTGGTGATCCTAACTGACTTTAAGACAGGGAATTTTTACAAAGATTAATGTCAGGAATTGTGAAAAACTGAGTTTAAATGTATTTGGGTAAGGTGTGTACCTTCCGACTTCAACTGTATATACGTATATAACAGTGATTCTCAAACTGGGGTGTCGCGGGACTTGTGCAAGATTTTTGTTCCCATTAAAAAGTTTGGGGTCAATTAGAAATGTCCTTGTTTTTAGAATGTGAAATGTAATAATATAGTAGAGAGAATGATTGATTTCAGATTTGATTTCATTCATCACATTCCCGTGGGTCAGAAGTTTACATACACTCAATTAGTATTTGGTAGCATTGCCTTTAAATTGTTTACTTGGGTCAAACGTTTTGTGGGTAGCCTTCCATAACGGGATTGCAGCCATAAGAAGTTAACGGGATGATATGACAACAGCCAGTGAAAGTGCAGGGCGCCAAATTCAAACAGAAATTTCATAATTAAAATTCCTCAAACATACATGTATCTTATACCATTTTAAAGGTAATCCTGTTGTTAATCCCACCAAAGTGTCCGATTTCAAATACATTTTTCAGCGAAAGCACCACAAACGATTATGTTAGGTCAACGCAAAATCACAGACAAACACAGTCATTTCTCCAGCCAAAGAGAGGAGTCACAAAAAGCAGAAATAGAGATAAAATGAATCACTAACCTTTGATGATCATCCTCAGATGACACTCATAGGACTTCATGTTACACAATACATATATGTTTTGTTCGATAAAGTTCATATTTATATCCAAAAACCTCAGTTTACATTGGCGCCATGTTCAGAAATGCCTCCAAAATATCCAGAGAAATTGTAGAGAGCCACGTCAAATAACATAAATACTCATCATAAACTTTGATGAAAGATACATGTTTTACATAGAATTAAAGATACACTTGTTCTTAATGCAACCGCTGTGTCAGATTTCAAAAAGCTTTACACCAAAAGCACAATATTCAATAATCTGAGAACAGCGTTCAGCCACAAAAGCAAGCCATACAGTTACCCGCCAAATTGTGCAGTCAACAAAACTCATAAAAAGCATTATAAATATTCACTTACCTTTGCTGATCTTCGTCAGAATGCACTCCCAGGACTCCCACTTCCACAAGAAATGTTTGTTTTGTTCGGTAATGTCCATCATTTATGTCCAAATAGCTATTTTTGTTAGCGTGTTTGGTAAACAAATCCAACGTCAGGAAGCGCGTTCACTAAAGCTGACGAAATGTCCAAAAGTTCCGTAACAGTCAGTAGAAACATGTCCAACGATGTATTGAATCAATCTTTAGAATATTTTTTACATAAATCTTGAATAACGTGCCAACCGGAGAATTACATTGACTTCAGATGAGCGATGGAACAGAGCTCCCTCTCATGTGAACGCGCATTGTCAGAGCATGGTCAGGTCATGGCAGACCTGACTAACTGATGCCCCCTTCACAGTAGAGGCATCAGACAAGGTCATCCATATCTCGCTGTGAATTCAATAGGATCTTGGTTGAAAATCGACCAGCCTCAGAATTCCCACTTCCTGTTTGGATTTTTTCCCAGGTTTTTGCCTGCCATATGAGTTCTGTTATACTCACAGACATAATTCATATGCATATATTAGCAACTGGGACTGAGGAGCAGGCAGTTTACTATGGGCACCTCTGTGCACCGTTCATCCAAGCTACTCAATACTGCCCCTGCAGCCATAAGAAGATAAGCTTCCTACAATAAGTTGGGTGAATTTTGGCCCATTCCTCCTGACAGAGCTGGTGTAACTGAATCAGGTTTGTAGGCCTCCTTGCTCGCACACGCTTTTTCAGTTCTGCCCACAAATTTTCTATAGGATTGAGGTCAGGGCTTTGTGATGGCCACTCCAATACCTTGACTTTGTTGTCCTTAAGCCATTTTGCCACAACTTTGGAAGTATACTTGGGGTCATTGTCCATTTGAAAGACCCATTTGCGACCAAGCTTTAACTTCCTGACTGATGTCTTGAGATGTTGCTTCAATATATCCACATAATTTTCCTGCCTCATGATGCCATCTATTTTGTGAAGTGCACCCGTCCCTCCTGCAGCAAAGCACCCCCACAACATGATTCTGCCACCACCGTGCTTCACGGTTTGGATGGTGTTCTTCGGCTTGTAACGCACGTCATCGGGAGAAGGGGAAGAGGACCAAAATGCAGCGTGGTTAGTGTTCGTCATATTTAATTAAAACTGAACACTACACAAAACAACAACGAGGAAAAAACGAAACTGAAACTGTTCTGCCAGGTGAACATACACTAAACAGAAAACAATCACCCACAACACACAATGGAAAACAGGCTACCTAAATATGGCTCCCAATCAGAGACAACGATAGACAGCTGCCTCTGATTGGGAACCACAGCAGGCCAAACACATAGAAAACCAATAACCTAGAAAAAAGAACATAGACTCCCCACCCTAGTCACTCCCTGGCCTAACCAAAATAGAGAATAAAAAACCCTCTCTATAGCCAGGGCGTGACACCCCCTTTTTCCTCCAAACATAATGATGGTCATTATGGCCAAACAGTTCTATTTTTGTTTCATCAGACCAGAGGACATTTCTCCAAAAAGTACGATCTTTGTTCCCATGTGCAGTTGCAAACTGTGGTCTGGCTTTTTTATGGCGGTTTTGGAGCAGTGGCTTCTTCCTTGCTGAGCGGCCTTTCAGATTATGTCGATATGGGACTCGTTTTAATGTGGATAGAGATACTTTTGTACCTGTTTCCTCCAGCATCTTCACAAGGTCCTTTGCTGTTGTTATTTGATTGATTTGCACTTTTTGCACCAAAGTACGTTCATCTCTAGGAGCGGTATGACGGCTGCGCAGTCCCTTGGTGTTTATACTGGCGTACTATTGTTTGTACAGATGAACGTGGTACCTTCAGGCGTTTGGAAATTGCTCCCAAGGATGAACGAGACTTGTGGATGTCTACAATTTTTTCTGAGGTCTTGGCTGATTTCTTTTGATTTTCCCATGATGTCAAGCAAAGAGGCACTGAGTTTGAAAGTAGGCCATGAAATACATCCACAGGTACACCTCCAATTGACTCAAATGATGTCAATTAGCCTATCAGAAGCTTCTAAATCCATGACATAATTTTCTGAATTTTCCAAGCTGTTTAAAGGCACAGTCAACTTAGTGTATGTAAACTTCTGACCCACTGGAATTGTGATACAGTGAATTTTAAGTGAAATAATCTGTCTGTAAACAATTGTTGGAAAAATGTCTTGTGTCATGCACAAAGTAGATATCCTAACCGACTTGCCAAAACTATAGTTTTGTGGACTGGTTGAAAAACGAGTTTTAATGACTCCAACCTAAGTGTATGTAAACTTCCGACTCCAACTGTATGCAGTACCAGTCAAAAGTTTGGACTTGTTTGGTTTTACTACATGATTCCATATGTGTTTTTTCATAGTTTTGATGTCTTCACTATTATTCTACAATGTAGAAAATAGTAAAAATACAGAAAAATCCATGAATGAGTAGGTATGTCCAAACTTTTTACCAGCGTCTCTTCTTATTGGTGTCCTTTAAATATATATATATTATTTTGAAAGGTAATCGCCGCCAAGGAAATTTTATTTTGAAAGGATATCGCTGCACCTCTTATTGTTGCAGACTTTACACGTGCAGTTCATCCACAGCTACGTTCAGACTCCGTTTTCGCCACACACACACACTGGTCCAATAAAAATGTAATTCTGCAACATTGTTTTGTTTTAAAATGTGACACGACCAATCAGGTAATACAGATCTTCTTCTGACAACTAGCTTGATTGACAGCTAACTAAGCAGATGTGTTCTGCAGGCATGTGGATAGTTACCTGTCATTTAACTCATGTAGTCTAGCTGAGTAAAATCATGGACACGTTTTAAAACGTGCAGCTCCCTTTTCATCTACTGTTGCTTCCAATGACAACAACAAGGCAGACAACACGGTCCCTGTCAAGATGAGAAAATACCACCCCGACTTCATCAAATATGGTTTCCCATATATAGAGGACAGGCAGGGTGAGTGTAGACCGCTGTGCGTCCTATGCAATGAGCTGTTAGCGAATGAGAGCATGAAACCCCCCCGTAATCTGGGCACCAAGCATCTATACCACAAAGATTAGACAGCTGACTTTTTAAAAAGTAAATGTCAATATCTGGAGGCCTCACAAGATTCAATGAACAACGTATGCACAGTACGTCCCCCCTATCTGAGATATCTACTGCAGCCCTCATCCTCCACATACAACACCCGTTCTGCCAGTCACATTCTGTTAAAGGTCCCCAAAGCACACACTGTCAGGCGGTGGGTGTAGCTGGTGCATGAAGTCAGGCGCAGGAGAGCAGAGATGAGTGAACAACGCACTTTACTTATGAACTAGCACACAGTAAACATACCAATGCACGAACAATAACGGTTGCCAGAAAACAAGGGTGAAAACAGCACCCGGAAAGAAACTGCAGGAAACATACCGACCTGAACAATAAACAATCACACACAAAGACATGGGGGAAACAGAGGGTTAAATACATGACCAGTAATTGGGAAATGAAAACCAGGTGTGTGGGAAACAAAGACAAAACCAATGGAAAATGAAAAGTGGATCGGCGATGGCTAGAAGACCGGCGACGTCGACCGCCGAGCGTCGCCCAAACAAGGAGAGGAACCGACTTCGGCGGAAGTCGTGACACACATCCCTGGGTCGCTCCTCTTTTCAGTTCGCTGCAGCTAGCGACTGGAACGAGCTGCAACAAACACTCAAACTGGACATTTTTATCTCAATCTCTTCATTCAAAGACTCAATCATGGACACTTTTACTGACAGTTGTGGCTGCTTTGCGTGATATATTGTTGTCTCTACCTTCTTGCCCTTTGTGCTGTTGTCTGTGCCCAATAGTATTTGTACCATGTTTTGTGCTGCTACCATGTTGTTTTGCTACCATGTGGTTATCATGTTGTGTTGCTACCATGCTGTGTTGTCATGTGTTGCTGCCTTGCTATGTTGTTGTCTTAGGTCTCTCTTGTCATGATGGGTGTGTTGTCCTATATTTATATATATATATTTTAGACATATTCAACAACCCAGGTCCCAGACACCATCCAGACATATTCAACAACCCAGGTCTGAGGAGGCGGTGAGGTTGAGGGTGTCGCTAGGGGACAGGGAGGTGAGGAGCTGGGTTAGGGTTAGAGGTGACCCTAGAGAACAGGGAGGGTGAGGAGCTGGGTTAGGGGGTAGAGGGTTGTACTTATTGGTGAATTTCTAGGGAGGGTGTGGAGCTGGGTTGGGTTAGAGGGTCCTAGGAGGACATGGGAGGGGTGAGGAGATGGGTTAGGGTTAGAGGGTGTGACTAGGAGGAAAGGGAGGGTGTGTGAGGGGGCACCCCGCTGGGGGGGTTGGGGCGGGTTTTAGGGGTTTTTTTCTGGTTAACTTTTAAGGGGGAAAGGAACAGGGTGCTGGTGAGGCGCTGGTTTACTGGGTTAGAGGGGTGTACAGGATGGAACAGGGAGGGGGTGAGAGCTGGGTGGGTTAGAGGGTGTACCTAGGAGGAACAGGGAGGGGTGCGACGTGGGTTAGGGTTAGAGGTGTACCTTATGAGGAAGAGGAGGGGTGAAGAGCTGGGTTAGGTTAGAGGTGTACCTAGGAGGAACAGGGGAGGTGTGAGGAAGTGGGTAGGGTAGAGGGTGTACCTAGGGGAGACAGGAGGGTGAGGAGCTGGGTTTAGGGTTAGAGGTGATACTAAGAGGAACAGGTGCTGTGAGGAGCTGGGTAGGTTAGAGGGTTGACCTAGGAGAAAGGGAGGTGGTGAGGAGCTGGGTTAAGGTTACGAGGGGTGTACCTGAGGAACGGGAGGTGGTGAGGACTGGGTTTAGGTAGAGGTGTAACTAGGGGATAAGGGAGGGTGAGGAGCTGGGTTAGGGTTAGAGGTGGTACTAAGAGAAAGGGAGGGTGAGTGAGCTGGGTTAGGGTTTAGAGGGTGTAGCTAGGGGAATCGGGAGGGGTGAGGAGCTGGGGTATAGGGTAGAGGTGGTACTTAGGGAACCATGAGGGTGAGGGCTGGGTTAAGGGTAGAGGGGTGTACTAGGGAACAGGGAGGGGTTGAGGAGCTGGGGTTAGGGTTAGAAGGGTGTACTAGGAGAACAGTGAGGTTCGGTGGAGTGGTTAGGGTTAGAGGGTGTCCTAGGAGGAAAGGGTGCTGGTAGAGGAGCTTGTGGTAGGGTTAAGAGGGTGTACCTAGGAGGAAAGGGAGGTGGTGAGGAGCTGGGTTGGGTTAGAGGGGTGGTACCTGGGAACAGGGGGGGTGAGGAGCTGGTTAGGGGTTAAGGAGGGGTGTACCTAGGAGGAAGAAGGGAGGGTGAGGCTGGGTAGGAGTTAGAGTTGTCCTAGGAGGAACAGGGAGGGGTGAGGAGCGGTGTTAGGGGTAGGAGGGCTCAGCCGTAGAGGGACCGGGTGCTGGGAGGAGCTGGGTTAGGGTTAGAGGGGCATAGGAGGAACTAGGGTGCTGGTGCGGAGCTGGGTAGGTTATGTAAGGGTACCTAGGAGGAACAGGAGGGGTAAGGAGCCGGGTTAGGGTTAGAGGGTGTAACCTGAGGGGACAGGAGGGGTGAGAGCTGGTTGGGTTAGAGGGTGATGACCTAGGAGGAACAGGGCGGGGTGGGCTGGTGTAGGGTTAGAGGGTGTACTAGGAGGATCAGGGAGGGTGCGGAGGCTGGGTTGGGTTAGAGGGGTGTAGACCCTAGGAGGGAAAGGAGGGTGAACGGGAGCTTGGTTAGGGTTGTAGAGGTGTACCTAGGGGACAGGAGGTGTTGAGGAGCTGGTTGGGTTAGAGGTAGTCCTAGGAGGACAGGGGAGGGTGAGGAGCTGGTTAGGTTAGGGGTTTGTCCTTAGGACAGGATAAGGGGGAGAGCTGGTTATAGGGTAGAGGTGACTAGGAGACAGGCGTGGGAGACGAGCTGTAGGGTTACGAGGGTTTACCTAGAACAGGGAGTGGTGAGGAGCTGGGTTAGGGTTAGAGGGTGTACTAGGAGGAAGGAGGGTGAGGAGCTGGGTTAAGGTTAGAGGGTGTACCTAGGAGGAACAGGGAGGGAGTGAGGAGCTGGGTTAGGGTTAGGGTGTACCTAGGGGAACAGGGAGGGTGAGGAGCTGGCTTAGGGTTAGAGGGTGTACCTGGAGGAACAGGAGGTGAGAGCTGGGTTAGGGTTAGAGTGTCGTTACTAGGAGGAACAGGGAAGGTTGCGTGAAGGAGCTGGGTTAGGGTTAGAGGGTGTACCTAGGAGGAAAAGGGGTGTAGGAGCTGGGTTAGGGTTAGAGGGTGTACCTAGGAGGAACAGGGAGGTGGTGAGGAGCTGGTTAGGGTTAGAGGAGTTACTTAGGAGGGAACCGGAGGCGGTGTGGAGCTGGTTGAGTTAGAGGTGTATCTAGAGGAACGGAGGGGGTGGAGGAGCTGGGTTAGGGTTAGAGGGTGTACCTAGGGAACAGGGAGGGGTGAGGAGCTGGGTTAGGTAGAGGGTGACCTAGGAGAGAACAGGGAGGTGGTGAGGAGCTGGTTAGGTGAGGGTGTACCTAGAGGAACAGGGAGCGGGTGGGGCTGGGTTGGTTAGAGGGTGTACCTAGGAGGAACAGGAGAGGGGTGAGGGCATTGGTTAGGGTTCAGAGGGTGTACGTAGGAGGAACAGGGATGCTGGATGAGGGAGCTGGGTTAGGGTAGAGGGTGGTACCTAGGAGAACGGAGGTGAGGCGCTGGGTTAGAGTTAGAGGGTGTACAGCGAGGAAAGGGAGGGGTGAGGAGCTGGGTTAGGGTTTAGAGGGTGTACCTAGCGAGGAACAGGGAGGGGATGAGAGCTGGGTTAGGGGTTAGAGGGTGTACATAGGAGGACAGGGTGCTGAGAGAGCTGGGTAGGGTTAGAGGGTGTACCTAGGAACAGGGAGTGGGTGAGGAGCTGGTTAGGTTTAGAGGGTGTACCTAGGAGGAACAGGGATGCGGGTGAGGGGGGTCTAGGGTTAGAGGGTGTACTAGGAGAACAGGGAGGGTGAGGAGCTGGTAGGGTAGAGGTGACCTAGGGGAACAGGGAGGGTGAGGACTGGGTTAGGGTTAGAGGTGTACTAGGGAACAGGGTGGGGTGGAGGACGGGTTAGGGTTAGAGGGTGTACCTAGGAGGAACAGGGAGGCGTGCAGGAGCTGGATTAGGGGTTAGAGAGTGTACCTAGGAGGAACAGGAGGGTAAGGAGCTGGGTTAGGAGTTAGAGGGTGTACTAGGGAGTGAACGGGAGGGGTGAGGAGCTGGGTTAGGGTTTTTAGAGGGTGTACCTAGGAGGAACAGGGAGGGGTGAGGAGCTGGTTAGGTTAGAGGGTGTACCTAGAGGAAAGGGGGGGTGAAGGAAGCTGGGTTAGGTTAGAGGTTGCTACCTAGAGGAACAGGAGGTGGTGAGGCTGGGTTGGGTAGGGGTGAACCTAGGAGGAACAGGAGGGTGTGAGACGGTTAGGGTTAGAGGGTTGTACCTAGAGGAACAGGGAGGTGGGTGAGGAGTGGGTTAGGGTTAGAGGGTGTACCATAGGAGGACAGGGAGGCTGGTGAGGAGCTGGGTTAGGGTTAGAGGGTGTACCTAGAGACAGGAGTGCTGGTGAGAGCTGGGTTAGGGTTAGAGGGTGTACCTAGGCAAACAGGGAGGGTGAGGAACTGGTTGGTTAGAGGTTACTAGAGGAAGGTGGATGAGAGCTGGGTTAAGGTTAGGTCACTAGGGACAGGGGGGGTGAGGAGCTGGGTTAGGGTTAGAGGGTGTACCTAGGAGGAACGAGGGTGATAGGAGCTGGTTAGGGGTTAGAGGGTGGTACAGCTAGGAGGAACGGGAGGGTGAGGGCTGGGTTAGGGTTAGAGGGTGACTAGGGAGGAACAGGGAGGGGTGAGGAGCTGGTTAGGTAGAGGGTGTACTAGGAGGAACAGGGAGGGGAGGAGCTGGGTTAGGGTTAGAGGTTGTACCTAGGAGGACAGAGGGGTGAGGAGCTGGGTTAGGGTTAGAGGGTGTACCTAGGAGGAACAGGGTGCTGGTGAGGAGCTGGGTTAGGGTCTAGAGGGTGGTAACCTAGGAGGAACAGGAGGGGGTGAGGAGCTGGTTAGGTTAGAGGGTGTACCTAGGAGAAGGTGCTGGTGAGGAGCTGGGTAGGGTTAGAGGGGTTCCTAGGAGAACAGGGAGGGTGAGGCTGGTTTATGTTAGAGGTGTACTAGGGGAACAGGGAGGGTGAGGGCTGGTGTTGGGTTAGAGGGTGTACCTAGGGGAACAGGGTAGCTGTGAGAGCTGGGATTGGGTTAGAGGGTGTACCTAGGAGGAAAGGAGGGGTGGAGAGCTCGGGTTTAGGGTTAGAGGGTTGTACCTAGGAGGAACAGGGAGGGTGAGGAGCTGGGTTAGGTTTAGAGGGTGTACCTAGGAGGAACAGGGAGGGGTGAGGAGCTGGGTTAGGGTAGAGGGTGCCTTAGGAGAACGGGAGGGGTAGGAGCTGGGTTAGGGTTAGAGGTGTACCTAGGAGGAACCAGGGAGGGGTGGACGGGAGCTGGGTTAGGTTAGAGGTGTACCTAGGAGGAAAGGGAGGGGTGAGGAGCTGGGTTAGGGTTAGAGGGTGTACCTAGGAGGACAGGGCTAGGATAGTGAGGGAGTGGGTTGGGGTTATGAGGGGTATAGAGAACAGGGAGGGGTAGGAGCTGGTTAGGTAGAGGGTGTACCTAGGAGGAACAGGAGGGTGAGGAGCTGGGTTAGGGTTAGGGTGTACTAGGGAAACAGGGAGGTGAGGAGCTGGGTTGGGTTTAGAGGGTTACCTAGGAGAACAGGAGGTGGTGAGGAGCTGGGTTAGGGTTAGAGGGTGTACCTAGGAAGGACAGGGAGGGGTGAGGAGCTGGGTAGGTTAGAGGTGTACTAGAGGAACAGGAGGGGTGAGGAGCTGGTTAGGGTTTGAGGTGTACCTAGAGAGAACAGGGGGGTGGTGAGAGAGCGGGTTGTAGAGTAGAGGGTGTACCTGAGGAGGAAAGAGGGAGGATGGTGAGGAGCTGGGTTAGGGTTAGAGGGTGTAACACCTAGGAGGAAAGGGATGTGGTGAGGACTGGTTAGGGTTAAGGGTACTAGGACGGAAAGGGAGGGGTGAGGAGCTGGTTAGGGTTAGAGGTGTACCTAGGAGAAAGGGAGTGGTGAGGAAGCTGGTGTAGGTTAGGGTGTACCATAGGAGCACAGGGAGGGTGAGGAGCCTGGGTTAGGGTTAGAGGGGTTACCTAGGAGGCAACAGGGAGGGGTGAGGGCTGGGTTAGGGTTAGAGGTGTACCTAGGGAGACGGGAAGGGTGGAAGGAACTGGTATAGGTTAGGAAGGGTGACCTAGGAGGAAAAGATAGTGGTGGGGAGCTGGGGTTAGGGTTAAGAGGGTGTACCTAGGGAACAGGGAGGGTGAGGACGCTGGGTTAGGGTTAGAGGGTTACCAGTAGGAGGAACAGGGAGTGGTGAGGAGTCTGGGTTAGGGTTAGAGGGTACCTAGGAGGAACAGGAGGTGGTGAGAGCTGGTTAGGTTAGAGGTTACCTAGGAGGAACAGGGAGGTGAGGAGGCTGGGTTAGGTTAGAGGGTGTAACCTAGGAGGAACAGGGAGGTGATGAGGAGCTGGGTTAGGGTTAGAGGTGTACACTAGGAGGACAGGGAGGGGTGAGGAGCTGGTTTAGGGTTAGAGGGTGTACCTAGGAGGAAACAGGGGTGCGGTGGAGGAGTGGGTTAGGGTTAGAGGCGTGTACCTAGGAGGAACAGGGAGGGGTGGATGGCTGTTAGGGTTAGAGGGTGTACCTAGGAGGAAAGGGAGTGGGTGAGGAGTCTGGGTTAGGGTTAGAGGGTGTACCTAGGAGGAACAGGGGCGGTGAGGAGCTTGGTTAGGGTGTTGAGGTGACCTAGGGAACAGGGGTGAGGAGCTGGGTTAGGGTTGAGGGTGTACCTAGGGAACAGGAGGGGTGAGGAGCTGGGTTAGGGTTAGAGGGGTACCTAGGAGGAACAGGGAGGTGGTGAGGAGCTGGGTTAGGGTTAGAGGTGTACCTAGGGGACAGGGAGGGTGAGGAGCTGGGTTAGGGTTAGAGGGTGTACCTAGGAGGAACAGGAGGTGGTGAGGAGTGGGTTAGGTTAGAGGGTGTACCTAGGAGGAACAGGGGAGGGGTGAGGAGCTGGGTTTAGGGTTAGAGGTGTACCTAGGAGAAGCAGGAGGGTGAGGAGCTGGGTTAGGGTTAGAGGGTGTACCTAGGAGGAGATAAGGGTGTGGGAGGAGCTGGGTTAGGGTTAGAGGGTGTACCTAGGAGGAACAGGGAGGGGTGAGGAGCTGGGTTAGGGTTAGAGGGTGTACCTAGGAGGAACAGGGAGTGTGGTGAGGAGCTGGGTTAGGGTTAGAGGGTGTACTAGGAGGAACAGGGAGGGTGAGGAGCTGGGTTAGGTTAGAGGGTGTCCTAGGAACAGGGAGGGGTGAGGAGCTGGGTTAGGGTTAGAGGTTCCTAGGGGACATAGGGGAAGGGGTGTGGTGAGGAGCTGGGTTAGGGTTAAGAGGGTGTACCTAGGAGGAACAGGGAGGGTGAGGAGCTGGGTAGGGTTAGAGGGTGTACCTAGGAGGAACAGGAGGGGTGAGGAGCTGGTTAGGGTTAGAGGGTGTACCTAGGAGGAACAGGGAGGGGTGAGAGAGCTGGGTTAGGGTTAGAGGGTGTACCTAGGAGAAAGGGAGGGTGAGGAACTGGTTAGGGTTAGAGGTGTACCTAGGAGGAACAGGGAGGGGTGAGGAGCTGGTTAGGGTTAGGAGTGTACCTAGGAGGAAAGGGAGGGTGAGGAGCTGGGTTAGGGTTAGAGGTGTACCTAGGAGGAAGGGAGGTGGTGAGGAGCTGGGTTAGGTTAGAGGGTGCTAGGAGGAACAGGGAGGGGTATGGAGTGTTAGGTGAGGTTATAGGAACGGGAGGGTGAGGAGTGGTTAGGTAGAGGGTGCTAGGGAAAGGGAGGGGTGGGGAGCTGGGTTAGGGTTAGAGGGTGTACCTAGGAGAACAGGGAGGTGGTGAGGAGCTGGGTTTGGGTTAGAGGGTGTACCTAGGAGGAACAGGGAGGTGTGAGGAGCTGGGTTAGGGTTAGAGGGTGTACCTAGGAGGAACAGGGAGGTGAGGAAGCTGGGTTAGGGTTAGAGGGTGTACTAGGAGGAACAGGGAGGTGGTGAGGAGCTGGGTTAGGGTTAGAGGGTGTACCTAGGAGAACAGGAGGGGTGAGAGCTGGGTTAGGTAGAGGGGTACCTAGGAGGAACAGGAGGTGGGAGGACTGGGTTACGGTTAGAGGGTACTAGGAGGACAGGGGAGTGGTGAGGAGGCTGGGTTAGGGTAGAGGGAGTGTACCTAGGAGGAACAGGGGGTGGTGAGGAGCTGGTTAGGGTTAGAGGGTGTACCTAGGAGGAACAGGGGGGTGAGGAGCTGGGTTAGGTTAGAGGGTGTACCTAGGAGACAGGGAGGTGGTGAGAGCTGGGTTAGGGTTAGAGGGTGACCTAGGAGGAAGGGGGAACAGGGGGGGGTGAGGAGCTGGGTTAGGGTTAGAGGGTGTACCTAGGAGGAACAGGGGGGTGTGAGGAGCTGGGTTAGGGTTAGGAGGTGTACCTAGGAGGAACAGGAGGCGGTGAGGAGCTGGGTTAGGGTGAGAGGGTGTACTAGGAGGAACAGGGGGGTGAGGGCTGGTTAGGGTTAGAGGGTGTATTAGGAGGAACAGGGAGGGTGAGGAGCTGGTTAGGGTTGAGGGTGTACTAAGGGGAACAGGGAGGGGTGGGAGCTGGGTTAGGGTTAGAGGTGTACCTAGGAGAACAGGGGTGGTGAGGAGCTGGGTTAGGTGTAGAGGTGTACCTAGGGGAAGGGAGGGGTGAGGAGCTGGGTTGGGTTGAGGGTGTACCTAGAGGAACAGGGAGGTGTGAGGAGCTGGGTTAGGTTAGAGGGTTACCTAGAGGAACAGGAGGGGTGAGGAGTGGGTTAGGGTTAGAGGTGTACCTAGGGGACAGGAGTGGTGAGAGCTGGGTTAGGGTTAGAGGGTGTACCTAGGGGAACAGGGAGGGTGAGGAGCTGGGTTAGGGTTAGAGGTGTACCTAGGAGGACAGGGAGGTGTGAGGAGCTGGGTTAGGGTTAGAGGGTGTACCTAGGAAGGAACAGGGAGGGGTGAGGAGCTGGGTTACGGTTAGAGGTGTAGACTAGGAGGAACAGGGGAGGGAGTGAGCGGGTGAGGTTGAGGGTGTATGCTAGGAGAGCGGGTCGGTGAGGAGCTGGGTTAGGGTTAGAGGGTGTACCTAGGAGGGACAGGAGGGGTGAGGAGCTGGGTAGTGTAGAGGGTGTACTAGGGAACAGGGAGGGGTGAGGAGGCTGGGTTAGGGTTAGAGGGTGTACCTAAGGAGAAGGGGAGTGTGAGGAGCTGGGTTATGGTTAGAGGGTGTACCTAGGGGACAGGAGGGGTGATGAGGAGCTGGGTTAGGGTTAGAGGGGGTGTACCTAGAGGAACAGGGAGGGGTGGAGGAGCTGGGTTAGGGTTAGGGTGTACCTAGGAGGAACAGGGAGGTGGTGGGAGAGCTGGGTTAGGGTAGAGGGTGTACCTAGGAGGAACAGGGAGGGGTGGGAGCTGGGTTAGCGGTTAGAGGGTGTACCTAGGAGACAGGGAGGGGTGAGGAGCTGGGTTAGGGTTAGAGGTGTAACTAGGGGAACAGGGTGAGCGTGAGGAGCATGGGTGAGGGTTATAGAGGGTTGTACTAGGAGGAACAGGGATGGGGTGGGAGCTGGGCTTAGGGTTAGAGGTGTACCTAGGAGGAACAGGGAGGGGTGAGGAGCTGGTTTAGGGTTAGAGGGTGACTAGGAG
>NW_019943881.1:121365-136510 GCF_002910315.2 Salvelinus sp. IW2-2015
TGACCTGGGTTGTTTAATATGTCTGGATGGTGTCTGGGTCCTGGGGTTTGTTGAATATGTCTGGATGGTGTCTGTGACTGGGTTGTTGAATATGTCTGGATGGTGCCTGGGACCTGGGTTGTTGAATATGTCGGATGGTGTCTGGGACCTGGTGTTGTTGAATATGTTTGGATGGTGTCTGTGACCTGGGTTGTTGAATATGTCTGGATGGTGTCTGGGACCTGGGTTGTTTAATATGTCTGGATGGTGTCTGGGACCTGGGTTGTTGAATATGTCTGGATGGTGTCTGGGACCTGGGTTGTTGAATATGACTGGATGGTGTCTGTGCCTGGGTTGTTGAATATGTCTGGATGGTGTCTGGGACCTGGGTTGTTGAATATGTCTGGATGGTGTCTGGGACCTGGGTTGTTTAATATGTCTGGATGGTGTCTGGGGACCTGGGTTGTTTAATATGTCTGGATGGTGTCTGGGACCTGGGTTGTTGAATATGTCTTGATGGTGTCTGGGACCTGGGTTGTTGAATATGTCTGGATGGTGTCTGTGACCTGGGTTGTTTTTTATATAGTCTGGATGGTGTCTGGGACCTGTGGTTGTTTAATATGTCTGGATGGTGTCTGGGACCTGGGTTGTTTGAATATGTCTGCATGGTGTCTGTGACCTGGGTTGTTGAATATGTCTGGATGGTGTCTGGGGACCTGGGTTGTTGAATATGTCTGGACAGTGTCTGGGACCTGGGTTGTTGAATATGTTTGGATGGTGTCTGTGACCTGGGTGTTTAATATGTCTGGCATGGTGTCTGTGACCTGGGTTGTTGAATATGTCTGGATGGTGTCTGGGACCTGGGTTGTTTAATATGTCTGGATGGTGTCTGGGACCTGGGTTGTTTAATATGTCTGGATGGTGTCTGGGACCTGGTTGTTTTAATATGTCTGCATGGTGTCTGTGACCTGGGTTGTTTAATATGTCTGGATGGTGTCTGGACCTGGGTTGTTAATATGTCTGGATGGTGTCTGGGACCTGGGTTGTTTAATATGTCTGGATGGTGTCTGGACCTGGGTTGTTCAATATGTCTGGATGGTGTCTGGGACCTGGGTTGTTCAATATGTCTGGACAGTGTCTGGGACCTGGGTTGTTGAATATGTCTGGATGGTGTCTGGGACCTGGGTTGTTGAATATGTCTGGACAGTGTCTGGACTCCCCTCCCTGTTCCTCCTAGGTACACCCTCTAACCCTAACCCAGCTCCTCACCAGCCCCCTGTTCCTCCTAGGTACACCCTCTAACCCTAACCCAGCTCCTCACCCCTCCCTGTTCCTCCTAGGTACACCCCCTAACCCTAACCCAGCTCCTCACCAGCACCCTGTTCCCCTAGGTAGACTTTAAAGGAAAGTCTCTGTGTGCACAGACAGAGGAGCGGAATCTTTGAACGCGGGGCGGTTAATGCGCATTGAGACAAACTCTCAACTACTGAGAGGATACTCCGCACACTAGAGTGGTAGACTCTACTCTACTGCGTTCGCTGACAAAACATAGTGCATGCTCTGTTGCAAAACATAATTTAACCAAGACAATGTGTGTAATCGCTTTTTGAAATTGCTGCTCGGGAAAAAGTAAAAAAAAAAAAAGAGCAGACAGATGGGAAATAGGCTTTAAGGCTGGACTCACCGGAAGATTAAGTATTGTCTCAATCAAGACACCGAATGCAGTCACTGGAAATGAAATTGAACACAATTCTCTGGTAGAATTAGCAGGTTTTTCCCCAATAAAAAAGAGGTATCTGCTTCGGAACAGTGAAACCAGTTGATACGTCGTCAGCGGTCTGGAACCTGGGCGGACTGCTCTCCTGAATTGCATGGATTCATGGTCTATCCCGACATAACCAAGGTATTGCGTTTGGGGGAAAAAGTTCAGGTGGATTTGAATGTGATTAGTAATGCATGTATCTTATTCATCCACAGTATTGTGAGGTTATGTAGCCTACTCTAAATGTATTTTTAATGAATGAAAAACGATTTTAGTGGAAGGTTTGGACTTGACTGCTATTCTTCATATAACGGACAGTAACAGGGTGATTGATGCATTTGATACATGTGTCGTGTATACATACATATTAATATTAGTAGGCTACAGTATCTCTAAAATATGTTTGTGGTGTTTTTATTCTGTCCACAGCCGATCACCGCAATGACATCTGCACGTGCGTCCTCTTGTCCCAAAACGCTCCAAAGTGGATTTAATCGTCATTCCTCCTAAATAAAGTTATCAAACATGAGAACACCAAGATCACTCCTGGTCATTTTCCTCCTACACCAGGTGAGTGATTTCATGTTTAGTAAACTATTTTCTCTCTGCAGGTGTTAGGAATAAGCTACAGTCGAAAATGCACAAAGACATTATTTTGTTAATTCAGTGTATTCATATTCAAGATATGACATGGTAAAATGTCATTGCAAGGTCATTTAGGCTCAGTAAGGATCTGGTTGCGATTTAATATATACTTTGTAAATCATGGCAAATATRTACATAGATTGTCAGATAATAATTGTTTAGTTTAATATTACTGTATTAATAGCAAGTTAAACGTGGTAATATTGTCCTTTGATATTTGCAAGCCACCTACAAAAAAGTCTGTATTCAATGTATACATTTTACTTTACAGAAATAATTTGAAATAAATAAATTACAGAAATAGTTGAAGATTGGTCTCAATTGTCACTGTGTTGATGGTAATGATAACAGTAATGATAATTATAGCTTTACAGTAGAAATCTATTTAATACAACTAATTATAATAACCATGTCAGTATTTATAAATTGCAGAAATTATATAATACAAACTCTATATTCTCCATCTAGTAGAGTTCTCTATTAGAACGTCTATATGTAGTAGAGTTCTCTATTAGAACCTCTATATTCTCCATCAGGTAGAGTTCTCTATTAGAACATCTATATTCTCCATCTATTAGAGTTCTCTATTAGAACCTCTATATTCTCCATCTAGTAGAGTTCTCTATTAGAACCTCTATATTCTTCATCTAGTAGTGGAGTTCTCATATTAAGAATCTCTAACGTTTCTCCATTAGTAGAGTTTCTATGTAGAACCTTCTATATTCTCATCTAGTAGGTTCTCTATTAGATCCTCTATATTCTCCATCAGGTAGAGTTCTCTATTGAACTCTATATTCTCATCTAGTAGGATTTCTCTATTAGACCTTCTATATTTCCTACTAGTAGGTTCTTCTATGAGACTCTATATATTTCCATCTAGTAGAGTCTCTATTGAATCTCTATATTCTCATCTAGTAGGAGTTCTATTAGAACCTCTATATTACTCCATCTAGTAGAGTAGTTTTTCGATTATTATAAACCTCTATATCGCTTCCACTTCTTAGGTAGGAGTTTCCTTAGAACTTATTATTCTCCATCTAGAGAGTCTCTATTAGAACCGTCTATATTCTCCATCTAGTAGAGTTCTTTATAGAACCTCTATATTTCTCATATCTAGGTAAGATGTTCTATATAGAACCTTATATTCTCCATCTAGTAGAGTTCTCTATTGAACCTCTATATCTCTACTAGTTGAGAGTTCTCTATTAGATACTTCTTATATCATCTAGTAGAGTTTCTCTATTAGAACTCTATTTAGTCTCCATCTAGTGAGTTTATTAATCTATTCGTTAGTGAGTTCTCTATGAGACTCTATTTCTCCATCTCAGTAGAGAGTCGTTCTATTAGATACCTCTATATGTGCGTCATCTAGTAGAGTTTGTATTTAGAAGCCTCTATTTCTCTGCATTCTAGTAGGTTTTTCATTATTTGCTACTCAATCGATAAGGAGCATCCCATCAGTTATCGAGTTGTGACTCATGTTTACAGAGGAGATCGCTAAGCTGGGTGACTTGTTAGCAGCCTGTAGATTTTCAGTGCGTTCATTGTGTCTATTGTTAATATTTACGAGTACACATAGTCGAATGTTCAATTAGTAAAGTCAGGGATCTGTCCAGAACATACGCAGAGAATTAGTGAAGCTGCTGTGGAAGCATAGATCTGCTAGAATGTTTTGAAGAAAGAAGGGAAAGTCCACACAGCTTCTATGCGGTTAATGTGTCAGAACAGCTATCGCGAAAAGGCGTGTGTGTGTTGTTAATGATGTATGTAAAGCACAGACTCGCCAATGCTTAAGTGGGGTCATGGCTGCAAGTAACTGCTTCCAGTGTAAGGTTTACTAGATGTCACAGAACAGGCTTCAGTGGGTAATGGCGACATGTCTGCAAGAAAGCCAGCTTCCTCAGTGGTTAATTGGCGTATCTCTAGCAGTAAACAGTCGCTTCAGTTTAATGTAGGCTCAGTACAATCTCAGGAACAAGCCTGTCTCACCATAGTGTTAATGGGGTGAATGCTCAGATACCAAGGCATATCAACGTTATGAGAGTGTCAAGTCAACAGAAGCAGCTTCAAGTGCTTAATGGAGTGCTGTGTGCAGAACAGCTATGCATGTTACATGAGTGTAATGTATTCAGGAACACACTTCATCGCTCTCTAGTACAGGGTAAATCGTGTGTCATTGTTCTCGAAACCAGTTTCTGAGTGGCTTAATGACGTCATGTCACAGAACACTTCGTTGTGTAACTGGATCATATCTTCCAGACTACACTTCCTCTCAGTGTTAACTGTGGTCTATGTTCTCGAACAGCTTCTAGTTAATGTGGTCATAGTCTTCAGGAATCAAGCTTCTCAATAGTGTTAATGCGTATCATGTGTATCTCAGCAACAGCTTTCAGTGTTTTATGCGGTAAGTGATCTTCAAGAAAACTCCAATGTGTTAATGGTCATGTCTGCAGAAAAGCTTCGTAAGTGTTAATGGGTCATGTCTTTCAGAACAGCATTGTAGTTAACTGTGGTACATGATCTGCAGAAATCGAGCTTCAGTGTGTAAGTTGGCGCTTCATGTCTCAGAACAAGTGACAGGTTATAATGGGTACATTGCAGGTATCTCAGAACCAGCTTGCGCAGTGTTAATGGGTCATGTCACAGAAACAGGTCGTTCGTCGCATGTTAATATGGGTCATGTCTTTCTCGAGAACAGCTTCGAATGTGTTGATGGGATATCATGTCATCAGAAAAAACATTCACGGAGTGTTTTAATGATTTGTCATATCTCAGGGAAACACGCAATTCAGCTCGTTTATTTGGGATCATGTCTACAGAAGCATTTTCTAGTGGTCTAAATGGGTATGTCAACAGAACAAAGCTTCAGTAGGTGTAATGTCATATGGTGACATGCCGAACAGCTTCATGTTGTTAATTGACTCTTGTTCTCAGAACACTTCGCTGTTTTTATTGGGGTACATTATTCATCGAACGCTCGTGGTATAATTGGTCATGTCACAGATATACGAGGCATTCGCTGTTAAAATTGGGTCTATATCTTCGAGAGACGCAGCAGTGCGCGGAGAAGAAATGTTAGAGGTTCATGTCTCAGAAAGCTTTCATGAATGATTAAATAGGTCATTCGTATTCGAACAACTTTGACTAGAATGTTAAGTAGGGTGGATGTTTACAGAACAGCTGTACAAGGTGGTAATAAGGGTCATCGACTCTCAGGAAAACAGCTATCAGTGTTATGACAGGTCATGTTCAGAACAGCGTTCTAGTAGCACTGGAGGAGTCATGTCACAGAGAAACAAGGCGTGTCAGTGTGGTCTTGAGAAACTTGGGTTCAACATTCTCAGTACTTACAGCTTCAGTGGTGTAAGTTGGGTCACTGTCTACAACAGCATTCGCGATGTTAAGTGGGTCATATCCTACAGAACGATAAAGGCTTCAGTGTGTAAATGGGGGGTCAATATGACTCAGAACAACTCTCGAAGTGAATTAATTGGACTCATGTCTCACAGAACTCTCACTTTCATAGTGTATAATGGGGTATCATGATATACGGCAACAGCTTCAGTGTTGAGTAAATTGGGAGTCAATGTGAGTCTCCGAAGAGACTTGGCTTCAGTGGTTATGGGTTCATGTACAGAACGTTCAGTATATAAATGGGTCGAATAATCTCAGAACAGCTTCAGGTGTAGATGGTCATGTATCAGGAGACCAGCTTCAGTGTTAGTGGGTGATGTCCACAGAACGAAGCTCAGTTGTTAATGTTATATTCTTAACAGATCTGGAAAGTTGATGAGAATGGCTCAATGGTCTTCAGAGTACGCGTAGACTGGTTTAATGGTGACATGTGCATAGATAAAGAGCTTCCAGCTTGTTGAATGGGGTAGTATCTCAGAAAGTTCAGTTGTTAATGGGATCATGTCTAGAACAGGTTACGGAGTGTTGAATGAGTAACAGTGTTCACAGACAGCTTCAGTGTTATTGGGTCATGTGCTAAGTAAAGCAGCTTCAGTGCTATAATGAGGTCATGTCATAGAACCAGGCTTCAGTAATGGTATATGGGTGCTTGTGTCAGGAACAGCTATCAAGTTGATTTAATGGAGTCATGCACAGAAACAGAGCGGTGCAGTGCTTAATGAGGTACATAATCGTCAGAAACAGCGGGTTCAAAAGTCAGTTAAATGGAGTCATAGTCAGAACAGCTTCAGTGGTTAGATGGTGTACATTGTGCTCAGACAAGCTTTCAGTGTTAATGGGTCATCAGTCTAGAACAGTTTTTCTGGTTAAAGGGAAAGAGGGATGTTAATGGGATCACTATCTCAGGAACAGCTCCAAGTGTGTGATGGGTTTATGTGATACAGAATCGCTTATCCAGTGTAATGGTCATGTGCTCAGAAACGCTTTAGTGTTAATATGGGTGCCATTGTGCTCAGAACAGGTTCAGTTGTTGTAATAGAGGGGTGATGGTACTCAGAACAGTGCATTCACAGTGTTAAGTGGGGATGAGTATCTCAGAGACCAGCTTCAAAGTGTTAAACTGCGGGTGCAAAATGTCACAGAGACTAGCTTGTACAGTAGTTATTACTGGGATCTATTTGATGTAGTCAGAACAGCTCGTTAATGCGGTCGAAATAGTCAGAGAACGGAAACTATCAGAGTATGAATGTCATTCTCTCTGATACAGCCATGTGTAATATGCGTAGAAACGCTTTAAGTGTTGGTACAGACAGTCAGGATTAATGGCTATCTACAGCGTCAGTGTTAATGTGGTCATTGTCTACAGAAAGCATTCAGTGTATTATGGGTCAATGTTCAGAACGCTTCAGTGTTAATGGTCATGTCTCAGAAACAGCTTCAGGTTATATGGGTCATTCTCAGAACAGCTATCAGTGTTAATGGTCATGTCACAGAACAGCTTCAGTGTTAATGGGTCATATCTTCAGAACAGCTCATCAGTTTAATGGGTCATGTCCAGAACAGCCTTCAGTGTTAATGGGTCATATCTCAGAACACATTCAGTGTGTAATGGATCGTCTCAGAACAGCTTCAGTGTTAATGGTCATATCTCAGAACGCCAGTGTTAATGGTCATGTCTCAGAACAGCTTCAGTGTTAATGTGGTCATGTCTCAGAACAGCTCAGTGTTAATGGGTATATCTCAGAAGCTTCAGTGTTAATGGGTCATGTACAGAACGCTTCAGTGTTAATGGGTCATATCTCAGAACGCTTCAGCTGTTAATGGGTCATTTCAGAACAGCTTCAGTGTTAATGGTCATTCTAGAACAGCTTCAGTGTTAATGGGTCATATCTCAGAACAGCTTCAGTGTTAATGGTCATGTCTCAGAACAGCTTCAGTGGTTAATGGGTCATGTCAGAAAAGCTTCAGTTTAATGGGTCCATATCTCAGAACAGCTTCAGTGTTAATGGGTCATGTCTCAGAACAGCTTCAGTGTTAAGGGTCATGTCACAGAACAGCTTCAGTGTTAATGGGTCATTATCTCAGAACAGCTTCAGTGTTAATGGGTCATGTCTCAGAACAGCTTCAGTGTTAATGGGTACAGTTCAGTTAAGCTTCAGTGTGAATGTTCATATCTCAGAACAGCTTCTAGTGTTAATGAGGTCATAGATCTCAGACAGCTTCAGTGTTAATGGGTCATGTCACAGAACAGCTTTCAGTGTTATGGTCATATCTCGAAAGCTTCAGTGTTAATGGGTCATGTCTCAGAACAGCTTCAGTGTTAATGGGTCATATCTCAGAACAGCTTCAGTGTTAATGGGTCATATTCAGAAGCTTGCAGTGTTAATGGTCATGTCTCAGAACAGCTTCAGTGTTAATGGGTATATCTCAGAACAGCTTCAGTGTTAATGGGTCATTCTCAGAACAGCTTCAGTGTTAATGGGTCATATCTCCAGAGAAGCTTGCGTGTAATGGTATGTCAGAAGCTTCAGTGTTAATGGTCATGTCACGACAGCTTCTAGTGTTGATGGGTACATATCTCGAGTTACAAGACTTCGCAGGTGTGTAATTGCGAGTGACGAGTGTATGCAGGACAGCAATTCAAGTGTTAAGTGGGGTCATTTTGTCGAGAAAAGCTTATCAGTGTTTCTTGTTGAATCATATCTTCGAACAGCTTCGAGTGTTAGTGGGGTCATAATCTCGGAACAGATTCAGTGGTAGATGGATCGATTACATCAGAGAAACGAGCGCTTATAGTTGTTAATGAGGTAAATGTCTCTAGAAAGCCTATCTAGTGTTAATTGGTATGTCTTCGAACAGTTCGTTGTGTAATAGGTCATATGTCGAGACAGCATCGAAGTTGGTTATAGGGTCTGTATGCAAGACTGCATTCAGTGTTAAAATTGTGGGTGCAATATATCTCAAGAAGAAGGGGCAAGCTTCAGTAGTTGATGGGGTCATGTTAGAACGAGTTCTAGTGTTATATTGTGGGTTCAAGAGGTATCGTCAGAACAGTACAATTGGCTTTGAATGGGTCAATGTACTGAACAGACTTCGTGTTATATGAGTCATGTACATAGAGCAGCTTCAGTGTTAAATGGTCATATCTTGTCCGACGATTTCGCTCTGTAGTTATGTTTAATTGGATTTCATGTCACGATGAACAGTGCAGTGTGTAATGTCATATCTTCGAGCTCAGCTTCGCTCAGTGTTTTAATGTGGTCATGTCTTCTGAACGATTTCTCAGGTGGTTTAATGGGTTCAGTTCTCTCAGAACAGCTTGCTCTCTCATGTGTTTCATTGTCGTCTGTGTCCATAGTTATTGCTCTGTGTACGAGTGTGTGTCTCATGCTGGTGTTGTATGGTCCATTGGTGCTTTTCATGAGTACTGAGTGCTCCTGAAGTGTAATGCGGGTCATGTCTCAGAACAGCTTCAGTGTTAATGGGTCATGTCTCAGAACAGCTTCAGTGTTAATGGGTCTAGATGCTTCAACATCCTCTTTGTGGGTTGCACTGCAGATGCATGGATGAGTTATTTACAGGTTCTGGGGCAATATCTTCCAGCAACACCAATGAGATAAGGATGGCTGTTAACCCTCTTCTAAAGACATGCATGGATGACACAAATAGTAATTAATACAATTATTTTAATTTAATGGATTTGAACAAGATTTAACCCTTGGATGTAATCCTTAATGATCGGCCTGTTCAGATGAAAGTCAAGTGTTTGTGTTATTTTATAATACTGAGAGACACGCATCACAACAATCGACTGACACACAACAGAGCCTGCTCAAATAATAATCATATTTGACCACAAGGGCTTTCTGAACCTTACAGTTCATCTTCTCTTCTAGAATATATGATTTGAAGATAAATCTGTGTAAATCCAGGGAATTTATTCCTGTATTTACCAGAGATTGTTCATCTTAATCTGGGTAAAGCCCTCTGTGACCCGATGCTGTTTTCCCTGCAGGACGCTTTAATCTTTCCAAAGATAGATCAGAAGATTTAAAGAAATAAAACTCCACATTATTCACTGTTAGTATTTAAATGTTGCTTTGCAGTAGCAGTACAGATGTCGGATTTGAATTTGACCTGTTTCATTGCAGGAAGAAAATAATCCTGCAGGTTTCAAATATCTGAATAAATATTTAGAATCTGTGTTCGTATACAATGCAGTACCTACATTATGTACAGTGCATTCGGAAAGTATTCAGACTCCTTGACTTTTTCCACATTTTGTTACGTTACAGCCTTATTCTAAAATGTATGAAATAGTTTTTTCCCCTCATCAATCTACACACAATACCCCATAATGACAAAGAAAAAACATTTTATTTTTTATTTTTTTCAGACCCTTCAGTACTTTGTTGAAGAACATTTGGCAGCGATTACAGCCTCGAGTGTTCTTGGGTATGTCTTTACAAGTTTGGCCCACCTGTATTTGGGGGGCTCCTGAGTGGCTCAGCGGTCTAAGGCACTGCATCTCAGTGCTAGAGGCTTCACTACAGACCCGTGTTCGATCCCGGGCTGCATCACAACTGGCAGTGATCGTAGGGCGGCGCACAATTGGCTCAGCATCGACTTGGTTAGGGAAGGGTTTGGCTGTCATTGTAAAATAAGAATTTGTTCTTAACTGGCTTGCCTAGTAAAATAAAGGTTAAATAAAAAAAGTAATATTTGGGGAGTTTCTCCCATTCTTCTCTGCAGATCCTCTATAGCTCTGTCAGGTTGGATGGGGAGCGTCGCTGCACAGCTATTTTCAGGTCTCTCCAGAGATGTTTGATCAGGTTCAAGCCCGGGCTCTGGCTGGGCCAATCAAGGATATTCAGAGACTTGTCCCCAAACCACTTCTGCGTTGTTATGGCTGTGTGCTTAGGGTCATTGTCCTGTTGGAAGGTGAACCTTCGCCCCAGTCTGAGGTCCTGAACACTCTGGAGTAGGTTTTCATCAAGGATCTCTCTGTACTTTGCTCTGTTCATCTTTCCCTCGATCCTGACTAGTCTCCCAGTCCCTGCCGCTGAAAAAAATCCCCACAGCGTGATGCTGCCACCACCATGCTTCACCGTAGGGATTGTACCAAGTTTCCTCCAGACGTGACGCTTGGCATTCAGGCCAAGAGTTCAATCTTGGTTTCATCAGACCAGAGAATCTTTTTTCTCAACGTCTGAAAGTCCTTTAGGTGCCTTTTGGCAAACTCCAAGGGGCTGTCATGTACCGTTTACTGAGGAGTGGCTTCCCTCTGGCTACTCTACCATAAAGGCCTGATTTGGTTTTAAATGTACTTAAGTATCAAAAGTAAAAGTATATATCATTTATAATGTCTTATATTAAGAAAACCAGACAACATGATTTTCTTGTTTTTTAAATTTACGGATAGCCAGGGGCACAGTTCAACACTCAGACACAATTTACAAACAAAGCATTTTGTGTTTAGTGAGTCTGCCAGGTCAGAGGCAATAGGGATGACGAGGGATGTTCTCTTGATAAATGCGTTAATTAGACAATTTTCCTGTCCTACTTAAGCATTCAAAATGTAACGAGTACTTTTGGGTGTTAGGGAAAATGTAAGGAGTAAAAAGTACATTATTTTCTTTAGGAATGTAGTGGAGTAAAAGTAAAAGTTGTCAAAAATAATAATAGTAAAGTGAAGTACAGATACCCCAAAAACCGACTTAAGTAGTGCTTAAAAGTATTTTTCTTAAGTACTTTACACCACTGACTGTGGGACCTTATATAGACCTTATATAGACAGGTGTGTGCCTTTTCCAAATCATGTCCAATCAATTTACCACAGGAGTTGTAGAAACATCTCAAGGATGATCAATGGAAACAGGAGCTCAATTTCGAGTCTCATAGCAAAATGTCTGCATACTTAAGGTATATATATATATTTTTTATAATAAATTCGCTAACATTTCTAATAACCGGTTTTGGCTTTGTCTTTATGGGCTATGGTGTGTAGATTGATGAGAGAAATAGTAATTTAATACATTTTAGAATAAGGCTGTAACGTAGGAAAATGTGGAAAAAGTCAAGGGGTCTGAATTTCCGAATGCCCTGTGTACAATGATGAAAAATATATACGCAACATGTAACAATTTCAAAGATTTTAATGAGTTACAGTTAATATAAGGAAGTCAGTCAAATTAAATAAATAAATAACGCCATAATCGATGGATTTCACATGACTGGGCAGGGATCCAGCCATGGAAGGCCTTGGAAGGCATAGCAGCTGCAGCAAGGGAAAGGCCTTGGAAGCAATAGCAGCAGGAGGCCTTGGAAAGGCCATAGCAGTAGGAAGGCCTTGGAAGGCATAGCAGTAGGAAGGCTTGGAAGGCATAGCAGTAGGAAGGCCTTGAAGGCATCAGCAGTAGGAAGGCCCTTGGAAGGCATAGTAGCAGGAAGGCCTTGTAAGGCATAGCAGTAGGAAGGCCTTGGAAGGCATAGCAGCAGGAAGGCCTTGGAAGGCATAGCAGTAGGAAGGCCTTGGAAGGATAGAGCAGGAAGGCTTGGAAGCATAGCAGTAGGAAGGCCTTGGAAGGCCATAGCAGTAGGAAGGCCTTGGAAGGCATAGCAGCAGGAAGGCCTTGGAAGGCATAGCAGCAGGAAGGCCTTGGAAGCATAGCAGCAGGAAGGCCTTGAAGGCATAGCAGTAGGAAGGCCTTGGAAGGCATAGCAGTAGGAAGCCTTGGAAGGCATAGCAGCAGGAAGGCCTTGGAAGGCATAGCAGTAGGAAGGCCTTGGAGGCATAGCAGTAGGAAGGCTTGGAAGCATAGCAGTAGGAAGCCTTGGAAGGCATAGCAGTAGGAAGGCCTTGGAAGGCATAGCAGTAGGAAGGCCTTGGAAGCATAGCAGTAGGAAGGCCTTGGAAGGATAGCAGTAGGAAGGCCTTGATAGGCATAGCAGTAGAAGGCCTTGGAAGGCATAGCAGTAGGAATGGGCCTTGGAAGGCATAGCAGTAGGAAGGCTTGGAAGGCATAGCAGTAGGAAGGCCTTGGAAGGCATAGCAGTAGGAAGGCCTTGGAAGGCATAGCAGTAGGAAGCGCCTTGGAAGCATAGCAGTAGGAGGCCTTGGAAGGCATAGCAGTAGGAAGGCCTTGGAAGGCATAGCAGTAGGAAGGCCTTGGAAGGCATAGCAAGTAGAAGGCCTTGGAAGGCATAGCGCAAGGAGCCTTGGAAGGCCATAGCAGAGAAGGCTTGGAAGGCATAGCAGTAGGAAGGCCTTGGAAGGCATAGCAGTAGGAAGGCCTTGGAAGGCATAGCAGTAGGAAGGCCTTGGAAGGCATAGCAGTAGGAAGGCCTTGGAAGGCATAGCAGCAGAAGGCCTTGGAAGGCATAGCAGCAGGAAGGCCTTGGAAGGCATAGCAGTAGGAAGGCCTTGGAAGGCATAGCAGCAGGAAGGCCTTGGAAGGCATAGCAGTAGGAAGGCCTTGGAAGGCATAGCAGTAGGAAGGCCTTGGAAGGCATAGCAGCAGGAAGGCCTTGGAAGGCAATAGCAGTAGGAAGGCCTTGGAAGGCATAGCAGTAGGAAGGCCTTGGAAGGCATAGCAGTAGGAAGGCCTTGGAAGGCATAGCAGTAAGAAGGCCCTTGGAAGGCATAGGCAGTAGGAAGGCCTTGGAAGCATAGCAGTAGTTAAGTAGTAAAGTTAAAGTATTAATGTAGTGTTGTTGTAGCAGCAGTAATGTTGTAAAATAGTAATGTAGCGTAGTGGTAGCAGTAGTAATGGTGTAAAGTAGCAAATGTGGTAATGGTAACCGCAGCCGTAGTAATGTTGTAAAGTAGTAATGTAGCGTAGTGGTAGCAGTAGTAATGGTGTAAAGTAGTTAATGTAGATATTGGTAGCAGTTGCAGTAGTAAGTTTGTAAAGAAGCAATGTGTAATGGTACAGTGCAGTAGTAATGTTGTAAAGTAGCAATGTTGTCGTGGCTGGGTATCAGTTGCAGTAGTAATTTTGTAAAGTAGTAATGTAGCATATTGGTAGCAGTTGCAGTAGTAATTTTGTAAAGAAGCATGTGGTAAATGGTAACAGTAGCAGTAGTAAGTGTGTAAAGTAGCAATGTGTCCGTGCTGGTATCCAGTTCAGTAATAATTTTGTAAAGAAGCAATGTTGTGCAGTGGTAGCAGTAGCAATGCTGTAAGGTAAGTATTGCTAGCGTAATGGTACTGTAGCAGTAGTAATGTTGTAAGATTGTGATGGAGCATAGTGGTTAGCAGTAGCACTAGTAATGTTGTACATAGTAATGTAGCGTAGTGGAAGTAGTATTACTGTAGCCATAGTGGTAGCATTTAGTAATGTTAAAGTATAATGTGCGTAGTGGTAGCATTAGTAATGTTTAAAGTAATAATGTAGCATATGGGTAGCATTAGTAATGTTTTAAAGTAATAATGTATTATGTGGTACATTTAGTAATGTTTTAAAGTAATAATGTACATAGTGGTAGCATTAGTAAGTTTTAAAGTAATAATGTTAGCATAAGTGGTAGCATTAGTAATGTTTTAAGTATTGTAGCTTAGTGGTATGCATTAGTAATGTTTTAAAGTAATAATGTAGCAAGTGGTTAGCATGTATTAATGTACGTAGTGGTACACCAAGTAATGTTTTGTCAAAAGTAGTAATGTACATAGTGGTAGGTAGTGTAGTGTGTCAGAAGTAGTATGTGCATAGTGGTAGCGGTAGTAGTGTTCTAAAGTTAGTATGTAGCATAGCAGTAGCAGTATTATGTAGCGTAGTGGTAGCAACAGTATGTTCTATAATTAGTAATGTAGCATAGTGGTAGCGGTAGTAGTGTTCTAAAGTAGTAATGTAGCATAGTGCAAGTAGTAATGTTGTAAATAGTCATGTAATGTAGTGGTAGCAGTAGCAGTAGTATGTTGTAAAGTAGTAATGTAGCGTAGTGGTACAGAGGACTGTAGCAGAGGACTGCAGCAGATGACTGATTTACATGCTATACATTAATTATTCACAGGTTACACTTGTGTGGGCTGTAAAGATATTCAAACTGCATTAAAAGTTGCTTTCCGAAGCCTGCTGTGCAGGCGCTATGTGTGGCTTATGGCCCTATTCTCACTTCTCAGTCGTCCCCGTAGCCCAACTCAGCCTCCCTGTGGGTCTTCGTCCCCTGGCTCCCTCCCTCTGCGTACCCTCGCCGTCTATTGGCATATTGTCTGTGCCCCCACACACACACACTACACACACCACACACACATCACAACCACAGCACACGACACACACAGTCACACACACACACACCACAAGCACACACACACCACACACATCCACAGCACACACACACCACAAT
>NW_019943881.1:137515-140759 GCF_002910315.2 Salvelinus sp. IW2-2015
TATACGGGAGATGGTAGGGTGATTCTATAAAGAGATGTAGCTATGAATGTTTCTTAAGAGTATGTAAGAGTGTAGTATTCTGTAAAGTAATGTAGTCTTCTTAAAGTAGATACTTCGTATAGATGCTATGTAAAGAGTCGTAGTAACTAGAAGATGTATTCCTATAAAGCGATAAAGATATTTCTATACAAGAGATATAGTACTCTATAACAAGATGTAGTATTCTATTTAGATGATGATCGGCTGTTCCATATAAGTATATGTATTATTACTCACTAAGAGATGTTGTATTCTATAAAGAGATGTAGTATCTAAACAGAGATGATAAGTATTCTTATAGAGAGATGTGGTGTCCATAGAGATGTAGTATCTATAAAGGAGATGTAGTATTTCTGAAAAGAAATATAATAGTTCATTTAAAGACAAGTAGTGTGCTATAAGAGATGTATGTTCTATAAAGATGAATGTGGTGTTCTATAAAGAGATGTATGTCCCTATAGAGATGTAGTGTCTATAAAAGATTGTAGTTATCTATAAAGAGATGGAGCTTTCTATAAAGAGATGTAGTATTATATAACGAGATGTAGTGTTCAATAGAGATGTAGTATTCTATAAAGAGATGTAGTGTTCTATAAAATATTTAATGTTTTATAAAGAGATGTAGTATTCTATAAAGAGATGTAGTGTCCTATAGATATATAGTGTTCTATAAAATGTCTAATGTTCTATAAAGAGATTTAGTATTCTATAAAGAGATGTAGTGTCCTATAAAGAGATGTAGTATTCTATAAAGAGATGTAATGTCCTATAGAGATGCAGTATTCTATAAAGAGATGTAGTGTCCTATAGAGATGTAGTATTCTATAACGAGATGTAGTGTCCTATAAAGAGATGTAGTGTCCTATAAAGAGATGTAGTATTCTATAAAGAGATGTAATGTCCTATAGAGATGTAGTATTCTATAAAGTGATGTAGTGTCCTATAGAGATGTAGAATTCTATAACGAGATGTAGTGTCCTATCAAGAGATATAGTATTCTATAAAGCGATATTGTATTCTATAAAGAGATGTAATGTCCTATAAAGAGATGTAGTATACTATAAAGAGATGTAATGTCCTATAAAGAGATAAAAGTATTCTATAAAGCAATATTGTATTCTATAAAGAGATGTAGTATACTATAAAGAGATGTAATGTCCTAGAAAGAGATACAAGTATTCTATAAAGAGATATAGTATTCTATAAAGAGATGTAGTGTTCTGTAAAATATCTAATGTTCTATAAAGAGATGTAGTATTCTATAAAAGAGATGTAGTGTCCTATAAAGAGATGTAGTATTCTATAAAGAGATGTAATGTCCTATAGAGTTGTAGTATTCTATAACGAGATGTAGTGTTCTATAAAGAGATGTAGTATTCTATAAAGAGATGTAATTTCCTGTAAAGAGATGTAGTATTCTATAAAGAGATGTAGTGTGCTATAAAGAGATATAGTCTGCTATTTACATTTACATTTACATTTAAGTCATTTAGCAGACGCTCTTATCCAGAGCGACTTACAAATTGGTGCATTCACCTTATGATATCCAGTGGAACAACCACTTTACAATAGTGCATCTAACTCGGAGGCTGCCGGAGACCTGGAACTCCACGTGGGTCGTGCGCGCTGGAACCACCAGGTTAGGGTAGCGGCGGCCACGCGGTGTGAAGCGTTTGTATGGTCTGTGCAGAGAGGAGAGAAGAGGGATAGACAGACACATAGTTGACAGGCTACAGAAGAGGCTACGCTAATGCAAAGGAGATTAGAATGACAAGTGGACTACACGTCTCGAATGTTCAGAAAGTTAAGCTTACGTTGCAAAAATAAATAAAATCTTATTGACTAAAATGATATAGTACTGCTGGCGGTGAAGTAGGCTGGCTATAAAGGCTGCTATAAAGAGATCCAGTATTCTATAAAGAGATTTAATACCCTATAAAAAGATGTAGTATTCTATAAAGAGATGTAATGTCCTATAGAGATGTAGTATTCTATAAAGAGATGTAGTATTCTGTAAATAAATATAGTATTCTATATAGAGATGTAGATTCTATTAAAGAGAGTGTAGTATTCTATAAAGAGATGAGGGTATTCTATAAAGAGATGTAGTATTCTGTAAAGATATCTAGTATTCTATAAAGAGATCTAGTATTCTATAAAGAGATGTAATGCCTATAAAGAGATGTAGTGTCCGATAAAGAGATGTAGTATTCTATAAAGAGATGTAATGTCCTATAGAGATGTAGTTCTGTAAAGTAATGTAGTATTCTTTAAAGAGATGTAGTAATCTAATAGAGATGTAGTACTCTATAAAGAGATATAGTATTCTATAAAGAGATGTACTATTCATATAAGAGATGTAGTGTCCTATAGAGATGTAGTGTTCTATTAAGAGATGTAGTTATTCTATAAAGAGATGTAGTGTTCTATAAAGAGATGTAGTATTATATAAAGAGATGTAGTGTTCTATAGAGATGTAGTATTCTATAAAGAGATGTAGTATTCTTAAAAAATATGTAGTGTTCAATAGAGATGTAGTATTCTATAAAGAGATATAGTGTTCCATAAAAAATCTAATGTTTTAAAAAGAGATGTAGTATTCTATAAAGAGATGTAGTGCCTAAGAAGATGTAGTATTCTATAAAGAGATGTAGTATTCTATAAGAAATGTAGTATTCTATAAAGAGATGTAGTATTCTATAAGAGAGTGTAGTGTCCTAGAGAGATGTAGTATTCTATAAAGAGATGTAGTATTCTATAAGAAATGTAGTATTCTATAAAGAGATGTAGTATTCTATAAAATATCTAATGTTCTATAAAGAGATGTAGTATTCTATAAAGAGATGTAGTGTCCTAAGAGATGTAGTATTCTATAAAGAGATGGTGTTCTATAAAGATGTAGTATTCTATAAAGAGATGTAGTATTCTATTAAAGAGATGTATGTGCTATAAAGAGATGTAGTACTCTATAAAGAGAGATGTAATGTCCTATAAAGAGATAAAAGTATTCTATAAAAAGATATAGTATTCTATAAAAGATGTAGTATTCTATAAGAGATGTAGTTCCTATAAAGATATGTAGT
The DNA here is from genome assembly GCF_002910315.2 of Salvelinus sp. IW2-2015. Taxonomy (NCBI): domain Eukaryota; kingdom Metazoa; phylum Chordata; class Actinopteri; order Salmoniformes; family Salmonidae; genus Salvelinus; species Salvelinus sp. IW2-2015. The sequence continues at coordinate 140,638 of NW_019943881.1, forward strand.
ATTCTATAAAGAGAATGTAGTATTCTATAAAGAGTTGTAGTATTCTATAAAGAGATGTAGTATTCTATAAAAGATGTAGTATTCTATAAAGAGATGTAGTATTCTATAAAGAGAGTGCAGTA
>NW_019943881.1:140784-146198 GCF_002910315.2 Salvelinus sp. IW2-2015
TTGTTAAGGGGAGGGACGCGGGAGGTTAGAGGAGCTTACTTATCCTTCCTAGGTAATCTCCCTTAAGAGTGGGTTTCATGGTGTCTCGGAAAGATGGTCGATTTGACTCCGCGAACTGGCGTCGTGAGAGTTTTAGTTCCACCATATGGCGGTGCCAGAGCATAGGACATTTTTGACTGGCTGAGCGGGAAGCTCTCGTACTTCCTACAGACGGATAGGGAGGCGAGCCAGGCCAGAGGTGGAGCATGAACGCCATGCCCTTGTTGGGTCTGTAGGCACTGTCAGTAGCCTGAAGTTACGAGAACAGGTGCCCGTTCCCCTCACAGCTCCGTAGGCAAAGCACCATGTCTTGTAGCGAACTGAGGAGCCTTCACTGGAAGCCAAGTGCGAGAGAGCGAGAGGAACGGGCGGCTGCTGACGTGAAGACACTTGCGGAAGGATTGACACCTTCGTAGCTGCGAGCGCTTCTAGGAAGAGTTGTAGGGGTTTATAGCACAGGCAGGAGAGCCCAGCCAACAGCCAGTTGCAGTCAAGTAACATCCAGACACGGGGATCAGAGATGAGCAAGTGCTCGCGCTCTATTACCTGCCGCCGCTTCCTGCTCAGTGAGCCAGGGTCGTACTCGGCGAGTGACATCAGCGCAGAACCTACGCAGGAGCACGGATCGTCACCCCCTTGAGTGATGAGTTGGGAGACAAGGCTTACAGACAGTGCGGTGTGTGTGCTCCGAGGAATCACAGGGCCTATAGAGAAACGTCCATACTTGCTACTTCTAGCTTCAGATCGCACACACTAGATCTCTGTTCGCAGTGGCGACAATGTCAATACAATAAGACGGGATTAGCATCCAGATATTTGAACTGATGGCGAGATCATGAGAACGCAAGTCCATTCCCCTATTTGTGGTTGTACAGCCAAGGTGTAAGCAGTCTCGTCGTTCATATGGCCGGTTGAGCATGAGCCAGTGTAACAAAGACTTGCATTAATAAGCCAATGTGGTCCGGTAGAACTCCGCCGGTCATCATGATAATGTGTTGATAAAAACCAACATCGTATGAAAATCATCTATACGTGCAAATATAAGCTGTGCCAGAGAACAATATGCATGAGATTCGAAATTTCGGACTCCAAAATCCTAATGGGATATTCATTATTCATGTAGTGAGGATGAAAAGTCTGCGAAAGGAGCCAAGCATTAATTGATTCATGGCCTGATTAGCACAATGCTCATTTGTATTAGTGGTGATTTGTATTTGTGCTTAAGTGGTGCGTCGTGAACAAATGGAGAACACTAACCATTGATAATTATTGACCCTAACACGACAACAGAACACATGTAAGACTCAGTAGTGCAGGAAGGCTGACGTTAATACGTGCGGGCGCCAAGTGGTTCCTGCCATTGGGCAGGATCGATAAGGAAGCGATGCACCAGGCTGTAATGTAATTAGCGTTGTTCGGCCCACCATAATTACCGCTGTAGGTTATCTCAAGTATTGCTAGGTAGCTCGCAATAGTAACCATGCCTTCTGTGGAAAGTATCATTTCTCTTCACTGGCTAGTTTCGCACCTTTCTTTTTAACTTTTATTCACCTGATGGGACTTAGCCCCTTGAACTCGTGTAAACTAGTATCACGTGACCGCTGCGGAGACAGATAGCTCGCCACCCCACTGTTAGAAGCACACCTTCAGAGTTAGGACGACATCCCAAAGCGTGCCGGGCCGCGCCGGCCAGCCACTCATACTCCCGTAGCTCGGTAGAGAGCAGGACTACGATCGTATTAACTGAAGTCATAGATTAGTAATCTATATTCCCCAGTGCTTGAGTGTTTCACGACTAGTCCTACTATCTCAATATACGGCAGAGCTACTAATAGGCTTCCAGAGGATCGAGGAGGCTGCAAGAGCATGAGCCGAGATGGGCACCTTCAGACTTAGCTACTGGCGGCCTACCGAGCGCTCTGGTAACATACTATGGTGCACAGCATCGTTAAGAGGCAGGCTCAACTAGGTTGCATGACTAGTCTTGAACACTTGCACTTGATCTTGTGTCCATTTGAAGGAACACGAATGTGGATGGCGTCGTTCTCGTGATGTGTTTAATGCCTCTAGGCCAAGATTGAGACTTGATGGGCTAAGCAGTGCACTGCAGTTGACAGCTAAGGACTCGAGAGACGTTCGATGAGGGATTATTTTGGTTCACTGGAAAGATTCCATGATCTTTGTGGGGACAGCGACGGTGAGCAATACCGTTCTTTGGACGTTAGGAGTCAACTCCGAGGAATCGAGAATACGCGCATGATACGGTTTTCTTCTACCGAAGGAAGTAGGTTTAAGTTTAAGATAACTGTGATTCTGCTGCAAACTCAGCTATCGACAGTCCTTCTCTGAAGACGGAAGGGCACAGGCCACACAACTGCGATGTCACAGAAGGCCACTTCGAAGCTCTGCAGTTCCGTAAATGCCCGTCTCCGACTTTTGAGGTGATAAGACTTACGGATCACTGGAGCAGGCTCTCGCGGTAAATCCACCCGCCTCTCTCTATGGAGCAAGAAGGAGGACTAGGTAGAGCTCGTCAGGTTGTATGGTCCTCGGCTGGCTCTATGCTTCTCTTTCTTATTGCTCTCTCTCTTCTCTCTTCTTCGTCTTCTCTCCCGCGCTCTCATCAACTGCTCGTGTCTGACTCGTTTTTCTCACTCTCCTGCGTAGCTCATCTCTGCTACCCTGAGCTGGGTAGTTATAGCTGTCAACGCTATCGGGCTTCATCTGCTCTTCTCTCTTCCTCTCTCGTCTGTCTCCTGCAATGTAGACAACTCCTCCACTGCCTCTCTTCTCATCCTCTCTCGCTTGTCTGCTCTTTCTGTCTCGATCTTCTAGCTACTCTCCTTCTTTGGCTCTCTCTCTCTCTACATGTGCTCTATATTCTTCGCGTCTCTTCTCGCTCGTCATATCGTCTCTCTGACTCCTCTTCTCTCTCTTCTCTCATACTCCTGGTCTTCGTACGCGGAACTCGTCTCATTCCTCGCTCTCTCTACATCGCTCTCTACTCCTCGCTACTCTCTCGCTCTCTCTCGGCAATCGCAATCTCTCTTCGTTCTCAAATTCAATTGGCGAGTCAGGGGCGTTGTGGGGGAGCGGGGCGGTATGGGATGGAAAAGCAGGTGATGGTTAAGGACTTCCATTGCCAGAGCAAGCTGAGGGTAGAGTGAGAAGTGGCAAAGAGCTCCTAGATTACAAATTCTATAAAGAGATGTAGTATTCTATAAAGAGATGTAATGTCCTATAGAGATGTAGTGTCCTATAAAGATATGCAGTGTTTTATAAATGTATGTAGTATTACATATATAATCCTTAGTAATTCAATAGGATCTTATTAGACTTTTAAAATCTATTACCTTTTATTGTGGCAATATTTCAACCTGTCGTGTTTTCATCTGATTGTCAAAAAATCACTGAAAAGGGCTCCTTTACTAGGCTATATGTTCATCCACTCGCAACATATTTCCAGCCTCCAAACAGTGGTTAATGAAAAGAGACATATTTCACACAAAACACCAGAAAGTGCAGGTCTAATGACATTTGGCTGACTGTCATTGGCCCGGAATTTATGCGTCCACTGCTTTCCGTGCGCGTCTCGGTTCAGCTACTCATCTCTGCCTTGGCAAAATGTCACTGTTCTTGTCTAACCACATCGCATTTTGGAGTGTAGGCTTTACCACCCGTTTTCAAGTCCATTCGCTAATGTGTCATGCCTCTGTCATGCCTCTGTCATGTTTTACCGGTACGGTGTACCCCCACAATTTATTTAGCCATTACGCCATACCGCCTTACTTTCACCCTGGTTGCACACGCCCTGGTTGCACACGCCCTGGTTGCACACGCCCTGGTTGCACACGCCCTTTTAACCTCAGAACAATCCGTTGGGGCATTGACTCTACAAGGTGTTGAATGTGTTTCACAGGGATGCTGGCCCATGTTGACTCCAATGCTTCCCACAGGGATGCTGGCCCATGTTGACTCCAATGCTTCCCACAGTTGTCAAGTTGTCTGGATGTCCTTTGCGTGGTGAACCATTCTTGATACACACAGGAAACTGTTGAGCGTGAAAAACACAGCAGCTTTGCAGTTCTTGACACAAACCGGTGCACCTGGCACCTACTACCATACCCTGTTAAAAAGGCACTTAAATATTTTGTCTTGCCCATTCACCCTCTGAATGGCACACATACACAATCCATGTCTTAATTGTCTCAAGGMTTAAAAATACTTCTTTAAAACCTGTCTCCTCCCCTTAATCTACATTGATTGAAGTGGATTTAACAAGTGACATCAATAAGGGATCATAGCTTTCATCTGGATTCACCTGGTCAGTCTATGTCATGGAAAGAGCAGGTGTTTCTTAATGTTTTGTGTGTATGTACAGATTTATTGCATTACGTCATAAAGTATACTGCGAATGGTTTACTTAAAATGGACCAGAATATTTTTTTGCTTAAATTGTTGCAAGAAAATGGAAGCCAGTGTTAGACAGAGACAGTGGAAGTGAAAGTTGAAGGGGTTCGTCAAGGACACCAGTTTGAGTCCCGTCTTCATAATAAACCATACATTGTATCTAAACTAAAGTCTCTCCAGGGCATGCTCAGCTCTCCTCTTCAGCCCTCTTCCCTTCCCTGGGCACAATTAGCTCTGCTTTCATTCTTTATTTATTGTATATTTAAAGGCAACTAACAGTGGCAGTGTAATAACTGTACTCTTGAGGATTAGGAGCTGCAGCTTTAATCTCATGCTTCTAATAATGCTGCATGGACTGATTGATTAGTTTTTCAGGAAGCTCAGAAAAACTAATCCGTCTGTGGATTGTGCCTTGTACGGTTTTCCGCTCCGCCACTTTATCATTGCAGTGAATTCCAGAGCTGCTGGGCTGTGATAAGGCTGGTTTCTTTCTCAGTCCCTTCCCCACGGACAATCAAAATACTGTTTATATTCTTGTGAAGTGGCTGTAGCATCGACGGCAGCCCCGGCTTCACATCACCCTCTCCCAGGACTGGCCTTCTGAGGCACGACAACTTTTCCTCTCCATAACGTCCGACAAGCCAAATGGGAGAGAAATATATTGGAAGAAATGGTAGTTGGTCAAGCCAGCAACCCAGGAATGGCTCTTTAAAAGTGATTAAATTAGGATTTGAGTGAGTTTGTAAAGACGAGAGGCTTATAAAGTGCTGATGTGTATCAGAGCTCATATTGTGGTCACAGTGTTGTAGCAAGAAGGCCTGATTAACCCCTCATAAACAGTCACAGTGTTGTAGCTAGAGGGCCTGACCAAACCCCTCCTAAACAGTCACAGTGTTGTAGCTAGAGGGCCTGACTAAACCCCTCATAAACAGTCACAGTGTTGTAGCTAGAGGGCCTGACTAAAC
>NW_019943881.1:147531-162145 GCF_002910315.2 Salvelinus sp. IW2-2015
TAATATATTAGTGATGTAACAGTAGGTATTAGTGAAAGTGGAGTAACAGTAGGTATCAGAAGGTATTAGTAGTGAAATATATGAGTGATGTAACAGTAGGTATGAGTCGTGTAACAGTAGGTATTAGTGATGTAACAGTAGGTCAATCAATCAATCAAGTTTATTTAGAAAGCCCTTCTTACTTAAATAAGCTGATGTCACAAAGTGCTGTTCAGAAACCCAGCCTTAAACCCCAAACAGCAAGTAATGCAGGTGAAGAAGCACGATGGCTAGGAAAAACTCCCTAGAAAGGCCAGAACCTAGGAAGAAACCTAGAGAGGAACCAGGCTATGGGGGCTGGCCAGTCCTCTTCTGGCTGTGCCATGTGGAGATTATAACAGAACATGGCCAAGATGTTCGAAAGTTCATAGATGACCAGCAGGGTCAACTAAAAATAATCACAGTGGTTGTTGAGGGTGCAACAGGTTGGCATCTCAGGAGTAAATGTCAGTTGGCTTTTCATAGCCGATCATTAAGAGTATCTCTACCGCTCCTGCGGTCTCTAGAGAGTTGAAAACAGCAGGTCTGGGACAGGTAGCACGTCTGGTGAACAGGTCAGGGTTCTATAGCCGCAGGCAGAACAGTTGAAACTGGAGCAGCAGAACGACCAGGTGGACTGGGGACAGCAAGGAGTCATCAGGCCTGGTAGTCCTGAGGCACGGTCCTTGGGCTCAGGTCCTCTGAGAGAAAGAAAGAGAGAAAAAGAGAAAGAAAGAGAGAAAGAGAGAGAAATTGAGAGAGAGAATTAAAGAGAGCATACTTAAATTRACACAAGACACCGGATAAGACAGGAGAAATACTCCAGATATAACAGACTGACCCTAGCCCCCCGACACATAAACTACTGCAGCGTAAATACTGGAGGCTGAGACAGGAGGGGTCAGGAGACATCGGCAGGCAGGATATAACCCCACCCACTTTGRCAAAGCACAGCCTCCACACCACTAGAGGGATATCTTCAACCACGAACTTACCATCTTGAGACAAGCCTGAGTATCGCCCACAAATATCTCCGCCAAGGCACAACCCAAGGGTGTTTTTAGATATTGATGCTTCATGGTTGGATGTCATTGTCATAAATTTTCGGACAGATACTGAAGCTTTACAGGGCTGTATCGTGGCTCTTGTTACTAATACACCTTCCATACCTGCTATAAACTACAGCTGTGGGAACACAGTCTTCCTTCCCTGATATAGGTTACAGCTGTGGGAACACAGTCTTCCTTCCCTGATATAGGTTACAGCTGTGGGGAACAGTCTTCCTTCCCCTGATATAGGCTACAGCTGTGGGAACACAGTCTTCCTTCCCTGATATAGGTTACAGCTGTGGGAACAGTCTTCCTTCCCTGATATAGGCTTCAGCTGTGGGAACACAGTCTTAGGGGGGATTTTCGACTCGAACTAAGCGTGGGTAAATGGAAATTCATTCTCTTTTTATGCACTTTTTTTCTCTGCGTATTCTGACCTTTATTTTAAGCATGAGAATAGCYTGCCATTAATTTGGGGTGGATATCAAAGAAATTAAGGTGTGTCTGCAGATACACCGTATTCTGACCTCATTATTCCACCACGTTTACGCTTGATGAAATTATCAATAAGGTGGAGCAACCTTTCGGTTCCAAGTGGAACAACAACTACTTTATTTTTTCTGACCATTCTCCATACATTGTAATTTACAACCTGATAAGAGCTATTGATTAGAGCTGGGTAAATTAGTAAGCCGCTTGGATCAGGGAATTGTAAATATAAATGACAATTGTTTTAGATCTATTTGACCTTATAATCGCTGGAGACAAATGTGAAACCAATCACATGGCAGCAAACTGAAGCATATCATCATGTCACCTTTCCCACAGTGAAGTTTATGAAATGCTGGTCTTACAACTTGCAAGGATGACATTTGGAGACCCAAGCTATAGGCTTCTGTAGCCATGCGCAAATGACAGTGTAGTGCCAAACCGACCGAGTTGATTTAATCTAGAATGGAGGGTTTTCAGTGAAGCACAAGGGAACCACACCTGTAAAGCCCATTACGCACCTGCAGAAGGTAAATCTGAATACCAACCCCTGAGAAGTGCGTACATTTCCTAAGGCTGAATCGTGCCATTACTGCACATCATCATCCAATGCAAATTGTCACATTCTCAAGAAACAACAACATTTCTCATTTATTTCTAAATCCTCTTTGTAACCTCTTGCTGCCTATTTCAAATAACACAAAGCTTATTGATCTTGCAGTCCAATACATGTGAGACGGTTTTGATATTTCTCTAGAGATTGTTACCAATGTGAGCTCTATTGGGGTGTGTGTCAACCACAGTGAGATTCGGTGAAACACGTTGATAGCCTTTTCAATCACACCTCTGATCTATTGATGTGTGCTAGCAACGTATATGTGCTAGGTATTCACAGTGCTATGTGCTAGCTGGGTATTCATAGTGCAGTGTGCTAGCTGAATGCAGGCGCTGTGCCAGCGGTGTGCTAGTTGTGTGCTAGCTGTGTGGTAGCAGGGTACTAGCGGTGTGCTATCTGTGTGTTAGCAGGGTACTAGTGATGTGCTAGCTGTGTGTTAGCAGGGTACTAGCGGTGTGCTAGCTGTGTGTTAGCTGTGTGCTAGCGGTGTGCTAGCTGTGTGTTAAGCAGGGTACTTGGGGTGTGTGGCTAGCGGTGTGCTAGCTGTGTGCTAGCTGTGTGTTAGCAGGGTACCAGCGATGTGCGTGCTAGCTGTGTGCTAGCGGTGTGCTAGCTGTGTGTTAGCAGGGTACTTGGGGTGTGTGTGCTAGCGGTGTGCTAGCTGTGTGCTAGCTGTGTGCTAGCTGTGTGTTAGCAGGGTACCAGCGATGTGCGTGCTAGCTGTGTGCTAGCTAAGTGCCACCAGGCTCTTCACAGTGCGCTCATATGGCTCATACCTTCACCAGACTGTGGTAATAATTACCACCTGATGTTAGGGAAGGGCAGCCTATCACAAAGCATGTCAGAGCTTTGTAAAATGATTGACCTTTTTAATTACATCACTATTGCGTTCTTCTACGAGACAGCTTTATAATAACAGGATAGCAGCTTTAGAATAAGAATGATACATCTCAGCTGATTATTGTCTGTTTTCATTTTTCTCTTCTCTGTGGTTTCTTTGAGGGTTCTCTTTCAGCTTGTCATTCCCAGCCTAACAAAGCGCTTTCAGCTCCTCTCTGTCTGTGCATATTTCTTCTGAAGTACCTACCTGTCTACATACAGCAGAGAGAAATGGAAGTTGTCTCTGTCTTCAAAGGAACTGTCTCTCCTGTCTGAGTCAAGGTGCTATCAGCTCAAAGAGCAGGAACATAAGTTATATCAGACTGGGCTCATCCAGGGTTAGGGAATCAAGGAAACCTAATTTCACCCACATTTCAATATGGCAAAATGTTTACGCTGGGTTTTTGAAAAGAACAAAATAACTTTAAATTGCAGTTGAAATTGCAGTGAGAAATACTTGTCTAAAAAAAAAAGTAAATGTAATTTTAGATTTGCAAAAGAAGAGAAAATAACATGTAGCCTTTAATGATAAAATGATTGTGGGGGCTGTCTTGTTAGACTTCTGTGCAGCTTTTGACATTATCGATCATAGTCTGCTGCTGGAAAAACYTATGTGTTTTGACTTTATTGTGGATAAAGAGTTACTTGTCTAACTTAATGGAAGCCTCTCAAACACAATCCAGGTAGAATCAGGAATTCCCCAGGGTAGCTGTTTAGGCCCCTTGCTTTTTTCAATCTTTACTAACGACATGCCACTGACTTTGATTAAAGTGTCTATGTTTGCGGATCAACACTATACACCTCAGCTACTACAGCGACTGAAATGACTGCAACACTTAACAAAGAGTTGCAGTTAGTTTCAGAGTGGGTGGCAAGGAATAAGTTAGCCCTAAATATTTCTGAAACTAAAAGCATTGTATTTGGGACAAATCATTCACTAAACACAATGTGGAAATTGTAAATTGAGCAAGTTGAGATGACTAAACTGCTTGGAGTAACCCTGGATTGTAAACTGTCATGGTCAAAACATATTGATACAACAGGAGCTAAGATGGGGTGAAGTCTGTCTATAATACAGCGCTGCTCTGCCTTCACTATCAACAAGYAAGGTCCTACAGGCCCTAGTTTTGTTGCACATTGACTACTGTTCAGTCGTGTGGTCAGGTGCCACAAAAAAAGACTTTGCAAAATTGCAATTGATTCAGAACAGGGCAGCACGGCTGGCCCTTGGATGTACAGAGAGAGCTAATATTAATAATATGCATGTCAATCTCTCCTGGCTCAAAGTGGAGGAGAGACTGACTTCATCACTACTTGTGATGTTGYATGCACCGAACTGTCTGTTTGAACTACTGGCACACAGCTTGGACACCCATGCATACCCCACAAGACATGTCACAAGAGGTCTCTTCACAGTCCCCAAGTCCAGAACAGAATATGGGAGGCACACAGTACTACATAGAGCTATGATTACATGGATCTCTATACCACATCAAGTAACTGATGCAAGCAGTAAAATTAGATTTAAAAAACAGATATAAATACACCGCATGGAACAGTGGGAACTGTGAAGCAACACAAAAATTGGCACAGACACATGCATACACACACACGATAACATACACACTATACACACACATACACATGTATTTAGTACTGTAGATATGTGACCCGATTCAGGAAACTAGGCATATGTCGCAAGTCACGACTTCACAGGAGAGCCATTTGAAAGTAAAACAATTTTTAAAAATCAAAATGCATTTTTTGGGGCAGAAATGCCTTCTCGAACATATGAACTTTCATGTGCCTTAAAAATAAATGTGCAATCTATAAATATGAATAAAATTGTTAAATTACAAGCCTTGTTGTTTCAGCCACAGAAAATAGGGGGCAACCTTCACACTAGCCGTGATTGGCTGAGATAATGAGTGGGCTGGACATTCCGAGAGAGGTTTTCGGATTGGTCTGCCATATAGACCTCGTCAGTCTGTGTTGGTATTCCTGTTGAACACAGCTTTTTAAAAATGTATTGTGTAGTGGAGCTGCGTAAGTGTTGCTCTCCACTTTCTAGAGGATCAAGTTTTGAAATCAGTGGAATTAGAGTATGATAGCTAAAGAGATTAAGTAAACACCTGTCTCTGGATTACATCGTCAAACTAAGGGCAACCGTGGTATGGCATTCCTGACAGGGAGACGTGTCCATCATGCATGATGATGTATACAGGTAAGATAGTCTAGCGTTAGCTAGCTACATTTTCAGATATTACACGTTTCTAATTTTGACATAAAGTGGTTTCATTTCAAGCTAAAGTGTACTGCTAGCTAGCTAACATTATCTGGCTGGCTCCCTAGCTGACATTATTATTTGTTTCCCAGAGCTGTTTGCTTTTCTAGTTAGAGCCTAATGTTAGCTAGCTAACATTGAACCTGGTTGGTTAGCTCCCAGCACTGTGGCATTGTTGGCACTTTTTTCATTGTTGTTTAACTAGCTAACGTTAGCTGGCTGGCTCATTAGCTAATGTTACGTGACGTGTGCGATCTTAAATGTTGTTTACCTGGCAAGGTTCATTGTTTACCAAGCTAGCTATATGTCTTAAGCTAAAGTGTACTGTTAGCTAGCTAGCTAACTTTAGCTGGCTGGCTCCCTAGCTGACATTATTAGTTTCCCAGAGCCATTTGCTGTTCTAGTTAGAACCTAATGTTAGCTAGCTAACAATGAACCTGGTTGGTTAGCTCCCAGTACTCTGGCATTGTTGGCACTGTTCATTGTTGTTTAACTAGCTAACGTTAGCTGGCTGCTCGTTAGCTAATGTTACGTGATGTGTGTACAAACACCCGTTGAATATGGCCGGTGTCAGTAAACATCTGCAAAAAAAGCATAATGAAGTTGTTGCCAGCAGAGCTGGTTAGGTTGTTTTCATGTTATCCAGAGGTAAACAAATCATCGTCCAGAGCATCAAGTGTGCACTCCGAGAGCGAAACGAAATGGGTGGGGCTAAAGCTTAGAGGGTGTGAGCGATGCTGAATGGGTGTAGACAAAGAGGAGCTCTTCACTAGATAGATGAGTCACATATAGTTGAAGTCGGATTTACATACACTTAGGTTGGAGTCATTAAAACTTGTTTTTCAACCACTCCACAAATTTCTTGTTCAACCTATAGTTTTGGCAAGTCGGTTAGGACATCTATTTTGTGTATGACAAGTCATTTTTCCAACAATAGTTTACAGACAGATTATTTCACTTATAATTCACTGTATCACAATTCCAGTATGTCAGAAGTTTACATACAGTAAGTTTAAACTGCTTGGAAAATTCCAGAAAATGATGTCATGGCTTAGAGGCTTCTGATAGGCAAATTGACACAATTGAGTCAATTGTAGGTGTACCTGTGGATGTATTTCAAAGCCTACCTTCTCAGTTTCTCTTTGCTTGACAAATCAATCCCAGAACAACAGCAAAGGACCTAGTGAAGATGCTGGAGGAAACAGGTACAAAAGTATCTACACTGCTCAAAAAAATAAAGGGAACACTTAAACAACACAATGTACTCCAAGTCAATCACACTTCTGTGAAATCAAACTGTCCACTTAGGAAGCAACACTGATTGACAATAAATTTCACATGCTGTTGTGCAAATGGAATAGACAACAGGTGGAAATTATAGGCAATTAGCAAGACACCCCCAATAAAGGAGTGGTTCTGCAGGTGGTGACCACAGACTACTTCTCAGTTCCTATGCTTCCTGGCTGATGTTTTGGTCACTTTTGAATGCTGGCGGTGCTTTCACTCTAGTGGTAGCATGAGACGGAGTCTACACCACACAAGTGGCTCAGGTAGTGCAGCTCATCCAGGATGGCACATCAATGCGAGCTGTGGCAAGAAGGTTTGCTGTGTCTGTCAGCGTAGTGTCCAGAGCATGGAGGCGCTACCAGGAGACAGGCAGTACATCAGGAGACGTGGAGGAGCCGTAGGAGGGCAACAACCAGCAGCAGGACCGCTACCTCCGCCTTTGTGCGAGGAGGAGCACTGCAGAGCCCTGCAAAATGACCTCAGCAGCCACAAATGTGCATGTGTCTGCTCAAACGGTCAGAAACAGACTCCATGAGGGTGGTATGAGGGCCCGGCGTCCACAGGTGGGGGTTGTGCTTACAGCCCAACACCGTGCAGGACGTTTGGCATTTGCCAGAGAACACCAAGATTGGCAAATTCGCCACTGGCGCCCTGTGCTCTTCACAGATGAAAGCAGGTTCACACTGAGCACATGTGACAGACGTGACAGAGTCTGAGACGCCGTGGAGAACGTTCTGATGCCTGCAACATCCTCCAGCATGACCGTTTGGCGGTGGGTCAGTCATGGTGTGGGGTGGCATTTCTTTGGGGGCGCGCACAGCCCTCCATGTGCTCGCCAGAGGTAGCCTGACTGCCATTAGGTACCGAGATGAGATCTCAGACACCTTGTGAGACCATATGCTGGTGCGGTTGGCCCGGGGTTCCTCCTAATGCAAGACAATGCTAGACTCATGTGACTGGAGTGTGTCAGCAGTTCCTGCAAGAGGAAGGCATTGATGCTATGGACTGGCGCCCGTTCCCCAGACCTGAATCCAATTGAGCACATCTGGGACAGCATGTCTCGCTCCATCCACCAACGCCACGTTGCACCACAGACTGGAGACAGGCCAGTACATCAGGAGACGTGGAGGAGGCCGTAGGAGGGCAACAACCCAGCAGCAGGACCGCTACCTCCGCCTTTGTGCGAGGAGGAGCACTGCCAGAGCCCTGCAAAATGACCTCCAGCAGGCCACAAATGTGCATGTGTCTGCTCAAACGGTCAGAAACAGACTCCATGAGGGTGGTATGAGGGCCCGGCGTCCACAGGTGGGGGTTGTGCTTACAGCCCAAACACGTGCAGGACGTTTGCATTTGCCAGAGAACACCAAGATTGGCAAATTCGCCACTGGCGCCCTGTGCTCTTCACAGATGAAAGCAGGTTCACACTGAGCACTTGTGACAGACGTGACAGAGTCTGGAGACGCCGTGGAGAACGTTCTGATGCCTGCAACATTCTCCAGCATGACCGGTTTGGCGGTGGGTCAGTCATGGTGTGGGTGGCATTTCTTTGGGGGCCGCACAGCCCTCCATGTGCTCGCCAGAGGTAGCCTGACTGCCATTAGGTACCGAGATGAGATCCTCAGACACCTTGTGAGACCATATGCTGGTGCGGTTGGCCCTGGGTTCCTCCTAATGCAAGACAATGCTAGACCTCATGTGACTGGAGTGTGTCAGCAGTTCCTGCAAGAGGAAGGCATTGATGCTATGGACTGGCCCGCCCGTTCCCCAGACCTGAATCCAATTGAGCACATCTGGGACATCATGTCTCGCTCCATCCACCAACGCCACGTTGCACCACAGACTGTCCAGGAGTTGGCGGATGCTTTAGTCCAGGTCTGGGAGGAGATCCCTCAGGAGACCATCCGCCACCTCATCAGGAGCATGCCCAGGCGTTGTAGGGAGATCATACAGGCACGTGGAGGCCACACACACTACTGAGCCTCATTTTGACTTGTTTTAAGGACATTACATCAAAGTTGGATCAGCCTGTAGTGTGGTTTTCCACTTTAATTTTGAGTGTGACTCCAAATCCAGACCTCCATGGGTTGATAAATTTGATTCCATTGATAATTTTTGTGTGATTTTGTTGACAGCACATTCAACTATGTAAAGAAAAAAGTATTAATAAGAATATTTCATTCATTCAGATCTAGGATGTGTGTTATGTTCCCTTTATTTTTTTGAGCAGTGTATATCCACATTAAAACGAGTCCTATATCGACATAACCTGAAAGGCTGCTCAGCAAGGAAGAAACCACTGCTCCAAACTGCCATAAAAAAGCCAGACTATGGTTTGCAAAACTTGCACATGGGGACAAATATCGTACTTTTTGGAGAAATGTCCTCTGGTCTGATGAAGCAAAAATAGAACTGTTTGGCCATAATGACCATCGTTATGTTTGGAGGAAAAATGGGGAGGCTTGCAAGCCGAAGAACACCATCCTAACCGTGAAGCACGGGGCTGGCAGCATCATGTTGTGGGGGTGCTTTGCTGCAGGAGGGACTGGTGCACTTCACAAAATAGATGGCATCATGAGGCAGGAAAATTATGTGGATATATTGAGCAACATCTCAAAACATCAAATCAAATCAACGTTTATTTGTCACGTGCGCTGAATACAACAGGTGTAGTTGAAATAAAACAGTGAAATGCTTACTTACAGGCTCTAACCAATTGTGCATAAAAGGTATTAAATGAACAATAGGTAGGTAAAGAAATAAAACAACAGTAAAAAGACAGGCTATATACAATAGCGAGGCTACATACAGACACCGGTTAGTCAGGCTGATTGAGGTAGTATGTACATGTAGATATGGTTAACGTGACTCTGCATATATGATGAACAGAGAGTAGCAGTAGCGTAAAAGAGGGGTTGGCGGGTGGTGGGTGGGACACAATGCAGATAGCCTGGTTGGCCAATGTGCGGGAGCACTGGTTGGTCGGCCCAATTGAGGTAGTATGTACATGACTGTATAGTTAAGGTGACGATACATATATGATTAACAGAGAGTAGTAGCAGCTTAAAAAGAGGGTTTGGGGGGGGCACACAATTCAAATATTTCGGGTAGCCATTTGATTACCTCTTCACGACTGTCTTGGTGTGTTTGGACCATTCTAGTTTGTTGTTGACGTGGACACCAAGGAACTTGAAGCTCTCAACCTGCTCCACTACAGCCCTGTCGATGAGAATGGGGGCGTGTTCGGTCCTCCTTTTCCTGTAGTCCACAATCATCTCCTTAGTCTTGGTTACGTTGAGGGATAGGTTGTTATTCTGGCACCACCCGGCCAGGTCTCTGACTTCCTCCCTATAGGCTGTCTCGTCGTTGTCGGTGATCAGGCCTACCACTGTTGTGTCATCAGCAAACTTAATGATGGTGTTGGAGTCGTGCCTGGCCATGCAGTCGTGGGTGAACAGGGAGTACAGGAGGGGACTAAGAATGCACCCCTGGGGAGCTCCAGTGTTGAGGATCAGCGTTGCAGATGTGTTGCTACCTACCCTCACCGCCTGGGGGAGGAAGTTAATGCTTGGTTGCAAATGATCTTCCAAATGGACAATGACTCCAAGCATACTTCCAAAGTTGTGGCAAAATGGCTTAAGGACAACAAAGTCAAGGTATTGGAGTGGGCATCACAAAGCCCTGATCTCAATCCCATAGAAAATGTTTGGGCAGAACTGAAAAAGCGTGCGCAAGCAAGGAGGCCTACAAACCTGACACAGTTACATCAGCTCTGTCAGGAGGAATGGGCCAAAATTCACCCAACTTATTGTGGGAAGCATGTGGAAGGCTACCCATAACGTTTGACCCAAGTTAAACCATTTAAAGGCAATGCTACCAAATACTAATTGAGTGTATGTAAACTTCTGATCCACTGGGAATGTGATGAAAGACATAAAAGCTGAAATAAATCGCTCTACTATTATTCTGACATTTCACATTCTTAAAATAAGGTGGTGATCCTAACTGACCTAAGAGAGGGAATGTTGACTAGGATTAAATGTCAGGAAATGTTAAAAACTGAGTTTAAATGTATTTAGCTAAGGTGTATGTAACGTCCTGACCAGAGTTKTTATGTGTTTTGCTTGTTTAGTGTTGGTCAGGACGTGAGCTGGGTGGTAATTCTATGTTGTGTGTCTAGTTTGTCTGTTTCTGTGTCCAGCCTAATATGGTTCTCAATCAGAGGCAGATGGTAATCGTTGTCCCTGATTGAGAATCATATATAGGAGGCTTGTTTTGTGTTGGGATTTTGTGGGTGATTGTTTCCTGTCTTCTGTCTTTGTGTTCTGCACCAGATAGGACTGTTGTCGGTTTTCACATTTATTGTTTTGTTGTTTGTAGTGTTCACGTATTCTTTATTAAATTATGTTGAACACTAGCCGAGCTGCAGCCGAGACTGCGTTTTTGGTCCTCTCCTTCATCCCGGAAGAAAAACGTGACCAGTGTTATGTTATATTTCGACTGATCAACTGTATTTTGCGTAGTTTGTGGACAGAGTATGGGGCCTTGGTGAACAACAGTGTTGGGGAAATCGGGGGTTTTGAATGATGTATCTCTAATGTTTTGTAATGAAATTGTAATTAAACTGCCTTAATTTTGCTTGAGCCAGCTAATGGATCGTAATATAGTCAGATTATAACAAATTACGTGTGTAGCAATCTTTTTTCTGTGATCATCGAATGAAGATATTCATGAAATGTCCAACAAATTTTCACAAATAGCGTATAATTTTTAAGAAGTATTTGAATTATTGTGTTCACATTCATTTTTGTTCGTGGTTGATCATCTTCCCAGTCAGCCGTAATGTGTGTGAGTTTTGGAGTCAGATGGAAAGTAGAAAGCGCATTGTAAATTAGGTATTAGAGGAGGTTCTCAGGGTAGTTTAGGTGTAGAAGAAGGGAGGGTAAAGGGGGTGGTAGTGAAGGGGAGAGTAAGATTGAGGGCTAGATTGGGGGTGTAGCTGAAAGGCCGAGAGGGTAGAGAGGGTTTACGAGAAGAGAGAGTAGAGAGGGGTAGAGAAGGTGGAGGGTTAGAGAAAAGGGAGGGCGTAGAGAGGGGGTAGAGAAGGAGAGTTAGATTGGGGATGTAGTGTAAGGGAGAGTAGTTATGAGGCTAGAGAGTGGTTAGGGTAGAAGCGAGGGTACAGAGGGACGGGTAGAGAAGGTGGAAGAGAGTAGGAGAGGTAAGGGGTAGACGAGCGGAGGGTGAGAGTGCGTATGCAGAAGGGGTAGAACGAGGGAAGAGAAGTAGAGAGGGTGAGAGAGTGGGTAGAAAGTGGAGGGTAGAGAAAGGAGAGGGTAGAGAAGGGAGAGTAGAGAGGGGCTAGAGAAGAGAGGGTAGAGAAGCGAGAGAGGAGGTAGAGCAAGGGGGTAGGAAGGAGAGTGAGAGGCTGAGAAGAGGTGGTAAGAGTAGAGAAGGGAGAGTAGAGAGGGGTAGAGAAAGGGAGGGTAAGAGGGGTAGAGAAGGGAGAGTAGAGGGAAAAAAATAGAGGGAGCCGTGCAGCATGCTTCTGAGCCCCTAGGCAATTTGCTATGTAGTTTTGTTGTTTTTATGTGGATTTTCTTGACGATTTGTGATGGTTCTGGCGGCCATGAATTTTCTTTTGTGTTTACATTACATACATGCCGGAA
Organism: Salvelinus sp. IW2-2015; assembly: GCF_002910315.2. Taxonomy (NCBI): domain Eukaryota; kingdom Metazoa; phylum Chordata; class Actinopteri; order Salmoniformes; family Salmonidae; genus Salvelinus; species Salvelinus sp. IW2-2015. The sequence continues at coordinate 159,820 of NW_019943881.1, forward strand.
GAAACTTTTTGGGATATCAGAGCCGAAGTCGGTAATTCGACCAGCATTACGACCAGGAATACGAGTTTCGATACATCGGACAGGGCAATTTGAACTGATATCTGGATGAGCTGCTCCAAAACATTCGCAGGCATGATAGAAGAGGTATTCAGAGTGGAAACTTCTAGTCCACACACTTCGGAGATAATTATTCGGCTAAAAACTCGTTAAGTTTCCGTTGATAAAATCAAAGTTGAGAACACATGGTTCAGCTGACCCTAAATTTCACATGGCTCTACCCTAAACCAAAACACGCCTGAACTAAACCCACACCCACACCCCTGACCCCAAACCAACACCCTGACCACTAAACCACTACGCCTGGTTCTCCTAAACCACACCTCTAGGGCCGCTAAACGGCCAGATCTTCTTGGCCAGCATAAACCCAACAACCTCTGGACTACACCCCTTAGAATCCTTGTAAACCGCAGCACGCCTAACGACCTGGCCTACTAGACCCATTACCATCCGCACTGAGCTACCTCTAGAACATCGTAGCGCACCTCGGCCAATAAACCCTTAGTACCGCCTCCCTACCGCCGACCCTGGAAACCCGACCTCCTGACCCTAAACCAGGACTTCTGGCCCTAACCCAGACCTCTGGCCCTAAACCAGACCTCTGCCCTAAAACCTAGACCTCGTGGCCGCTAAACCAGACCTTCTGCGCCCCTAAACCCGCATTCCATGGACATCTAAAACCACACACCTCTGGCCTTAAACCCACACTTCTCCATTAAATGCCCACTAAGTGGCCGACGATGACTCACTAAAACCACTCGATCACTCCTAGGCCTACCTTAAAACCCAGTACCTGAGCGTGCCTCCCTTAAACCTACATATACTCCGACCCTCCATAACCTATTCACAGCCTGCATGGCCCCTATAAGAACCCCCACATCCATCTTGCTCAATGGCAAAGCCCCTTAAACCTCCACAGACATTCTGAACCTGATAAACCCAGACCTCTTGCCGCCCTAAACCCAACACTCTGGCCTTAAGACGGCCACACCTCTGGCCCTAAACCCCAGACCTCTAGGGCGCCATTTCTAAACCCCACACTCTGCCCAATAACCCTTGAGACCGTGCTGCCCTAAACCCAGATGCCTCCCTAGGACCCTTAAACCGCTAAGTCCTTAACTTGCCCTTTTTAAAACACACACTCTGGGCTCCTCAACCGGCTATAACGGCCATGACCTAACATAAGCCTATAAAATCAACCACACCTGAATTAGTTTGTTGATGTTTTTTTATGGCCTTAAACCTCCACAACCTCTGACCCTAAGTTTGCACAAATGTTTTGACCCCACTACGCCCACCACCTGCTGGTCACTTAATATCCCCCCGTCTGGCACACCACTTTACAACGCGAGGACTACCCTGATCACACTAAAAAACCGCCACGAGCGCGCGAACAGAACTAACACCAAAATAACCCTAAACCCACGGAGACCTTGATCCCTTGAAACCTGCACGTCGGCAATAGAAGACCTTCTTTTACCACAATCCCCACGTACGCCTGGCCTAAATCCACACCTCTGACCCGGAAACCCACGATCTATTGGGCCTTAAACACACACTGTCTGCCTCTAAAAACCCAAGCCTGACCCATAAACCACACGACGCCGATGACCCCAAACCCAACATCCCGGTCCCACCTAAACCGACACCTGACCGCTTTGAACCCAGCACCCTGCTGAGCCCTGAACCCAACGACGCCTGGACCCTGTCGAGATCTCTCTTTTACGCATGACTCACTAAACCCAGCAACATTACCTGACCCCTTGAACCCAACCTGTGCCTGCCCACTAACCCACCACCAACCTGTGGCCCTAACACACGACCTCTGGCCCTAAACCCAAGACCTGTCCGCGCCTCTCTCTAACATACGCCAAGAGTCCTTCTTGGCCACACCAAACGTCTACACGCACTCTGACGCCTCACCAACCCAAGCGAAACCTGACCCTAAACCCACACCTCTGGGTCGACCACTAAAAAACCAAACAGCTCCTCTGGCCCTAAACCTTGGAACAGACCTCTGAGCTCACTAAAAACACGAGTTCCCCCTGCGCCCCTTAAACCAAACCCATTGAACTAAGCAAATCTGGGCAGTTAAACCCAACCACACTCTGGCCCTTAAACTCACACGCCTTGACGCCTAAACCGACAGAAAGCCTCGACCCTCAAAAACCCCACCCAACCACTGGCCCTAATCCCCACACCAGACACTCTCGTCGCCCTAAACCCTCCACGACCTAGGCTGCGCCCTAAACCCAAGATCCTGTGGCCG
>NW_019943882.1:0-3450 GCF_002910315.2 Salvelinus sp. IW2-2015
GAGCGTGACATCACTGCCTATGTAATCTCAGAGCCTATACCAAGGCAGGATATTAACACCCAATAATCTATTGCTAAACTAAATTTTGAACAATAATTTATCTTTTGCATAGACGTCTGGGCTGTGGCATTTAGCCTACTTTTAAATTGTTTCGAATATACAATCAGTATTGCAGAACGGGTGGACAGGTACTCACTATACTGTAGATATGCTAAGCTACATGTTTAATTTGAAAAAGTCACTGGAAAATATCAAAACATTCTGCCCAAACCACTATGTGATCAAAATTGCCGTTGCTCTTTCTTTTAGTAAGTGCAGTGGCCTAATTCCAATAGTTCCAAGTTATACAGGGGGCTCCCGAGTGGCACAGCAGTCTAAGGCACTGCATCTCAGTGCAAGATGTGTCACTACAGTCCATGGTTCGAATCCAGGCTGTATCACATCCGGACGTCATTGGGAGTCCCAAAGGGCGGCGCAGCGTGTCCGGGTTTGGCCGGGGTAGGCCGTCGTTGTAAATAAGAATGAATTCTTAACTGACATGCCTAGTTAAATAAATAACAAATACAGAAAATGAAGGGTGGTATTGTCACCATAAAAGGTGAATGGAGGGTGTTTTCCAGGTGGAGTTTTAATGCTCGTTCAGACCCGCAGTTTCACGAAAGGTCTAATTTATAACGGGAAACATGCGCCAAATTTTGTAAATCACAATATTTTCAGACTTTTCAGAAAAGTTGCACGATGAAATTTAGTATGAAATTTACACAACGGTTATAAATGACCTGGACCCTCTATTTCCAATCAGAGCCTCAAGTGACAAAATGGACAGGAAGCAATGGTCACCAGTCAGACAACTGCTATCTGATCCCAGATAACCTTTTATGTGTGTGCAGAGAGAGTGGAGGCCAGGGAGCTGGCTCATATCATGGTCGAGTCTAGAGAGAAAAGGAGAGAGGAGAAACAGAAGGAGAGGGAAAAAGAGAGGGAGTTAGTAAGTTTGTCTGTTGAGAGAGGGAGAAGCCAGGGAGAGAGAAAGACAGAGAGTTATTAGTTAGTTTACCTGTTGAGAGAGGGAGAAGCCAGGGAGAGAGAAAGACAGAGTTATTAGTTAGTTTAACCTGTTGGAACGAGAGGGAGAAGCCAGGGAGAGAGAAAGACAGAGTTAGTTAGTTTAGTTAGAGAGAGGGAGAAGCCAAGGGAGAGAGAGAAGACAGAGTTAGTTAGTTAGTTTAGAGAGAGGGAGAAGCCAGGGAGAGAGAAAGACAGAGTTATTAGTAGTTTACGAGAGAGGGAGAAGCCAGGGAGAGAGAAAGACAGAGTTATTAGTGTAGTTTACTACTGTTGAGAGAGGGAGAAGCCAGGGAGAGAGAGTTCAGATGTTTTTATGCCTGTTCCACCTTCTATTTCGTTAATATCTGGCATCTTGTGACGTTCTCATGACATTTACACTACTGTCGTGTAATGTTAAATCAATGTTCATTTTTCATGTGTCTCTTCTAGTCGTTGTCATTCTATAATCCCAGAGTTTCATTTTGGGGCGGAGCTTTGTGTCTGAGAGCCAACCACACGGAGCAGAATCAGGTCAGTTGCTGCAGAGGACCTGAAAAAAAACAGGCACAGAGCAAGCAGGAGGTAAGAGACCTGACACACACACACATACCCCCGTAACACTGTGTGTGTGGTGTGTGTGTGTTGTGTGTGTGTGTGTGTGTGTGTGTGTGGTGTGTGTGTGTGTGTGTGTGTGTGTGTGGTGTGTGGTGGTGTGTGTGTGTGTGTGTGTGTGTTGTGTGTGTGTGTGTTGTGTGTGTGTGTGTGTAACTACTCAGAATAGAACTAGGGCAATGCCATTTTATATTTAGGTAAAAGATTTGCTTGAACATGTAGGTTCATTCACTGTCACGACTTAACTAGTAGTTAACTGTGAGAGGAGGACATGTTTAATGAGGTTGTGTGTGTTATGAGTATATGCTCCGTGCGCATGAGTGTGTGTGTGTGTGTCTATGTTGTGAGTTTTGTGTGTGGTGTGTGTTGTATTATGTTTGTGAGTGTGTGTGTGTTTTTCTAAATGTGTGTGTGTGTGTGTGTGTATCTATGTGTGGTGAGTGGTGTGTGTTTCTATATGTGTGAGCGTGTGTGTGTCATGTGTGTGTGTTTTTTGTATGTGTGAGTGTGTATTATGTTGTGAAGTGTGTGTGTGTATATGTGTGTGTGTATCTATGTTTGTGTGAGTGTGTGGGTGTGTTTCTAATGTGTGAGTGTGGTGTGTATCTATGTTTGTGTGAATGTGTGTGTGTGTATATGTGTGAGTTTTGTGGTGGAGAGAAGCAGGTTCCCCTCTGTGTATTTCTCTGCTATTTATAGTTAGAACAAATCCCAGATATGGGAAGAATCTTACTTCCAATGAGGGAGAGAGAGAGAGAGAGAGAGGAGAGAGAGAGAGAGAGAGAGAGAGAGAGAGAGAGAGAGAGAGAGGAGAGAGAGAGAGAGAGAGAGAGAGAGAGAGAGAGAGAGAGAGAGAGAGAGAGACGAGAGAGAGAGGAGAGAGGACGAGAGACCGACGCCCACGAGAGGTAGAGGGAGAGAGGGGGATTGAGAGAGAAGGAGCGAGAGAGGAGAGAGGGGCGGGCTGGAGGAGAGAGTACAGAGAGCAGGAAAAGAAGGAGAGAGATGAGAGAGAAAGGGGAGAAGAAGAGAGGAGAGAAGAGAGAGAGAGAGAAGAGGAGAGAGAAGAGAGAAGAGAGAGAGAGAGAGAAGAGGAGAGGGAGAGAGAGAGAGAGAGAGGAGGAGAGAGGAGAGAGAGAGAGAGAGAGAGAGAGGAGAGAGAGAGAGAGAGAGAGAGTAAACTGAAGGAGGAACTGGGATCAAAAGTTAGAGGTTACAGGAAGAGGGAGAGGCGAGAGCGAGAGCGAGAGCGAGAGATAGGAGAGAGAGAGAGAGAGAGAGAGAGATAGAGATATAAGGTCAACTAAAGGTAATGGGATCAACGTCAAGAGAGGTTACTGTTACATACAAACAGGTAAGAGACGTGTGTGTGTGTGGTGTGTGTCTCTCTCGCTCTGTGGTGTGTAACGCTATCTTTGATGTCCAGAGCCTTGTACTATGAATCAGGTCTGAGCAGTACTGAGGTAACTTTGGTCAACTCTGAGTTCAACTCAGGATAACCGGTACCATGAAAGTGGCTGCCTTTTAGCCAGCTATGGCAACAAGTCCTTCAGAACTAACCTGCTCTGAAGCAGGCTAACTCAGAGCTAACTCTTTATCCTGAATAAGTGTCTGAGCCACGAGTTGAGGACCAATGAAAATTAGATTCTCTCCCTCTAGCAAGATTGTGTCATCATCCCTTCATTTGAGGAAGAGACTACTTATTTCATATTTTACTAATCAAATGTTTGTTTATGTAAAAAATTGTTCGTTAATAATAACGCGGGGAAGTGACAGATTTAGTAAGGGACG
>NW_019943882.1:5975-13889 GCF_002910315.2 Salvelinus sp. IW2-2015
CATAAAATTCTCTGGCAACAGATATGTTGGACATTTCTGCAGTCAGCTTGCCAATTGGCAACGTTCTCTCAAAATTTGAGACATCTGTGGCATTGTGTTGTGTGACAAAACTGCACATTTTAGAGTGGCCTTTTATTGACACCCAGCACAAGGTGCACCTGTGTAATGATCATGTTGTTTAATCAGCTTGTTGATATGCCACACCTGTCAGGCGGATGGATTATCTTGGTAAAGGATAAATGCTCACTAACAGGGATGTAAACAAATTTGTGGCCAAAATTTGAGATAAACAATATTCTTGTGATTATGGAAAATTTCTTGGATCTTTTATTTCAGCTCATGAAACATGGCACCAACACTTTACATGTTGAGTTTATATTTTTGTTCAACAAAACCTAAGTTACACTTGAGAAAAGATTTATCCACCAGCTAATTCCCCGGGTACAAAATACAAACATCAGCCATTTAAAAATAAATAATAAAAACAGAGGTCAGGACAAGCAAGAGTTCCTACAACAATCTAGCCTCACATCTCCTCGCCAAGTGGAACTCATCAGTGAGAGCCCAAGATTGGGTCTGCCAACACCAGGACGATGGAGGATCGACGCAGCAGGGACTTCAACTCCACAGCAGGGTCCCCAAGCAGTGATGAGGCCAACCCCAGCACCAGGAGACCAGTCCAGCAGCGCTAACATCCACCCTCCAGCAGAAGGAGCCGAAGATCTCTTCATACCATCAGGGGTAAGACATTGAAAACTGCCTGCTGAGGTTTGAACGAATGGCCAAGGTGTGACGGTGGCCAGAGGTACAATAGGCCTGCAAACTTGTGCCGTTGCTCACTGGCAAGGCTATGGTTACGCTGGTGGGCCATACAGGGAGTCTCCAAACTTCCATTTCTCATACTCCTCTCCACGCTGTCCTGCTGTGGGGTGACCGGTCTAAATCTCTCTGGGTGCTCATTGACTCTGGGGCTTACCAGGGCTTCATGCACGCTGCCCTGGTATCTGAGCTGGGTATCTCTACTCAACCACTCTCCATTCCCATGGATGCCAGAGCTTTGGCAGGGTCACTCACAGGACGGTTAACCTGCGAGTGTCGGGTAACCACAGTGAGTTGGTACAGTTTCTACTAATTGAATCTCCTCATACACCTGTGGTCTTAAGATTTTCATGGCTCCAGAGGCACAACCCCCTGATCGACTGGGCTACTGCTTCTATCCTGGGTTGGAGCCCATTCTGCCACACACATTGCCTTAAAGTGGCGCAGCCTGCCATGGTACGTCCTTCTGCAGGCTTGGGTAAAGCCTCGGATCTCTCCATCATCCCGCGGAGTACCAGGACCTCCGGGAGGTTTTCAACAAGGCTGGTGCCACATCCCTTCCTTGGCATCGACCCTACAGTTGTACTATTGACCTCCTCCCGGGAACCACACCACCTCGAGGTGGTCTTTATTTTCTGTCTGGCCCAGACATTGAGGACTCTCTAGCTGCCGGGATCATGCGGCCTTCTCAAATCAAATCAAATTTTATTTGTCACATACACATGGTTAGCAGATGCGAGTGTAGCGAAATGCTTGTGCTTCTAGTTCCGACAATGCAGTAATAACCAACAAGTAATCTAACCTAACAATTCCACAACTACTACCTTATACACACAAGTGTAAAGGGATAAAGAATATGTACATAAAGATATATGAATGAGTGATGGTACAGAACGGCATAGGCAAGATGCAGTAGATGATATAGAGTACAGTATATACATATACATATGAGATGAGTAATGTAGGGTATGTAAACATTATATTAAGTGGCATTGTTTAAAGTGGCTAGTGGTACATTTTTACATAATTTCCATCAATTCCCATTATTAAAGTGGCTGGAGTTGAGTCAGTATGTTGGCAGCGGCCACTAAATGTTAGTGGTGGCTGTTTAACAGTCTGATGGCCTTGAGATAGAAGCTGTTTTTCAGTCTCTCSGTSCCTGCTTTGATGCACCTGTACTGACCTCGCCTTCTGGATGATAGCGGGGTGAACAGGCAGTGRCTTGGGTGGTTGTTGTCCTTGATGATCTTTATGGCCTTCCTGTGACATCGGGTGGTGTAGGTGTCCTGGAGGGCAGGTAGTTTGCCCCCGGTGAWGCGTTSTGCAGACCTCACTACCCTCTGGAGAGCCTTACGGTTGTGGGCGGAGCAGTTGCCGTACCAGGCGGTGATACAGCCCGACAGGATGCTCTCGATTGTGCATCTGTAGAAGTTTGTGAGTGCTTTTGGTGACAAGCCGAATTTCTTCAGCCTCCTGAGGTTGAAGAGGCGCTGCTGCGCCTTCTTCACAACGCTGTCTGTGTGGGTGGACCAATTCAGTTTGTCCGTGATATGTACACCGAGGAACTTAAAACTCTGCATCCCCTGCCGGCGCAGGGTTTTTTTTTAGGAAAAGATGGACAAATCCCTGCGCCCGTGTAGCGACTACCGGGGCCTCAATGACATCACTGTTAAGAATTGTTACCCACTACCAGTCCTCGGCTTTTGAGACTCTCCAGGGAACAACCATCTTTTAGAAGTTGGACCTTCGGAACGGCTACCACCTGGTTCAGATACCAGAAGGAGACGAGTGGAAGACTAGTACCTTGTTATGCCGTTTGTTTGCCGTTCCTGCAGTGTTCCAGGCCCTGGTCAGCAATGTTCTCTGAGACATGTTGAACCGGTTTGTGTTTGTCTATCGTGACGACATCCTTGTCTTTTCCCGGTCGGCTCAAGAGCATGTTCTCCATGTCCGACAAGTCCTCCGGCGCCTCTTGGAGAACCAGCTGTTTGTTAAAGTGGAGAAATGTGAGTTCAATCGTTCCACTATCTCTTTTCTGGGATATTTCATTGCTGCAGGGAACATTCAGATGGATCCTGACAAGGTGAGAACGTTGGTGGATTGGCCAGAGTGCAGTTGCAACATTTCCTGGGATTTGCTCATTTCTTCCGCCGCTATATTCGGGGCTACAGCACCCTTGCCACCACCACCGTGGCCTCCAACCTCTCTGGACTCACCTCTCCCAAGGTTCCGTATTACGTGGTACCCAGCTGCTTACCGATTGTTTCTGAATCTGAAGCATCGTTTCACCACAACCCCCATCCTCATCCATCCGGACCCGTCCCGTCAGTTCGTAGTGAAGGTTGATGCCTTCTGTCCAGTTCTGTCCAGGACCAAAAACTGCATCCCTATTCTTTCCTCTCCCATCGTCGCAATTCCGCTGAGAGGAACTATGACATGAGATGTCGGGAACTTAGGCGGTCAAGATGGAGCTGGAGGAGTGGAGGCACTGGCTTGAAGGGGCAGAACATCCGTTCTTAGTGTGGACCGACCATAAGAATTTGGAATATCTCCACACCGCCAAGTGCCTCAACTCAAGGCAGGCTCGTTGGGCTCTGTTATTCACTTGATCAACCACTCCCTGTTCCTCATCACCCCTGGTCCCATATATCCCTGGACTTTGTCACTGGTCTCCCTCTGTCAGATGGCAACATCCTTACTGTGGTGGATAGGTTTTCTAAAGCTGCACATTTCATTCCCCTTCTCAAGGTACCCTCAGCCAAGGAGACGGCCCAGCTTATGTTGCAGCACGTCTTCCGGATCCATGGACTTCCGGTCAACATGGTCTCCGATCGGGGTCCGCAGTTCTTGTCCGGATTCTGGAGGGCGTTCTGCACCCTCGTTGGGTAGTCTGCCAGCCTGTCCTCCGGCTTTAATCCCCTGTCCAACGGCCAGTCGGAGAGAGACAATCAAGACCTGGAGACTACTCTTCGCTGTCTCATCTCTGCCAACCCCACCACCTGAAGCCAGCAATTTGTGTGAGTGGAGTAACTCCCTTCCCTGCTCGGCCACTGGACTCTCGCCCTTTGAGTGTTCCTTGGGTTACCAAGGCAACTCTTCGCTGAGCAAGAGGAAGAGGTCAGCGTGCCCTTGGCCCAGATGTTCATCCACCACTGTTGGCGTACCTGGAGGAGAGCCCGGTCTGCTCTTCTTAAGGCCACCTCCAGGTATCAACGACAGGCGGTCCACCACCAGAACCCAGCTCCTCGCTATCGGCCCGGGCAGAGGATATGGCTGTCCACCCGTTATCTTCCCTTCTGGGTGGAGTCTTGTAAACTGGTCCCCCGTTTTATTGGTCCATTCCCCATCTCTAAAGTCCTTAGCCTTTCTGTTGTTCATCTTCTTTTGCCCTAAACCCACCCATCCCACTTTCCATGTGTCTAGGATTAAACCTTTGTCTCACAGCCCTTTGTCTCCTGTTTCCGTTTTCCTGTTTCTCAAGATTTTGTTTCCTAGTTTTCCTGGTTCTGACCATTCTGCCTGCCCTGAGCCTGCCTGACTGACTCTGACCTGATTATGAACCTCTGGCTGTCCTTTGCCTGCCCCGTGTTATAATAAATTATCTGAGAACTGTACTATCCTCCTACTGTGTCTGCATCTGGGTCATATCGTGAGTCGTGATAGCAAAGCATGCCCCCATGCCAGAAAACCATTGCTGTCTATGGATCTGACCAGGCTCCTCTGTTCACTGACAGTGATATCTACCCCATTCAAGAGAATTTTAATGTACATTGTGGACCCTTGGAGAAGAGTACTGCAGGATGTGAGTACATACTGGTGATCTGTGACAATGCCAACCGATTCCCTGAAGCCTTCCCAATCTGTTCCATAAGTACTCCAAAAATAATCAGTGCTCTTGTTCAGCTCTTCTCTCATGTAGAAATCCCGGATGAAATCCTGACGAACCAAGGGACAAACTTCACCTCGTGACTGATGGTTCAACTCCACCAACAGCTGGGCATCAAAGGCTGGAGGAACACTCCCTACCATCCCCAAATGGATGGCCTCGTAGAGAGGTTCAATCAAAAGCTCAAGAATGCGCTGAGGAAGTTTGTGGCTGACACTGGCAAAGACTGGGATAAGTGGTTACCCTTTCTGCTTTTTGCTTACAGGGAGGTGCCTCGGGCATTGACGGGTTTCTCACCATTCAAACTTCTACCATACCAAACTTCAAACTGTTTGCGCATAGACCTGGAAAGCATGACAGAACTTTGCAGCCTATCTCTGCAGTAGATTGCAACTCCTCCCCCTTTGGCAGTTCTATCTTGACAGAAAATGTTGTAGTTGGGGATGGAAGTGTCAGAATTTTTGGTGGCCTTCCTAAACCAGGATTCAGACACGGCAAGGACATCAGGTTTGGCGGAGTGTGCTAAAGCAGTGAGTAAAACAAACTTAGGGAGGAGGCTTCTGATGTTAACATGCATGAAACCAAGGCTTTTACGGTTACAGAAGTCACCAAATGAGAGCGCCTGGGGACACACAGGGCCTAGGTTAACCTCTACATCACCCAAGGAACAGAGGAGGGGTAGGATGAGGGTATGGCTAAAGGCTATCAGAACTGGTCGTCTAGTGCGTTGGGAACAGAGAATAAAAGGAGCAGATTTCTGGGTGTGGAAGGACAGATTCAGGGCATAATGCACAGACAGGAGTATGGTAGGGTGCAGGTACAGTGGAGATAAACCTAGGCATTGAGTGATGATAAGAGAGGTTGCATCTCTGGAGGCACTAGTTATGCTAGGTGAGGTCACCGCATGTGTGGGAGGTGGGACAAAAGAGCTCTCTGAGGTATGTTGAGTGGGACTAGGGGCTCCGCAGTAAAATAAAACAATGATAACTACCCTAAACAACAGTATACAAGGCCTATTGACATTAGAGAGAGACATAAAGCGAGGCATAAAGCAATCACAGGTGTTGATTGGGAGAGCTAGCTAAGACAACAACGGGTTAGACAACAACAGCTAATCAGCTTAAACAACAACAGGTAAAATGGAAATGAATGGGCAGAGAGGGTCAGTTAACTACACTCAGGGCCTGAGTTCGAGGCTGGGGCCGACAGATAAACAAAATAAACAAAATGGAGTACCGTGATTAATGAACAGTCCAGCAGGCATCAGCTATGTAGCCAAGTAATCATAGGGTCCAGTGAACTGCAACAGATGAAACAGGGAAGCCGTTAGGTAGTCGTTACTACGCTAGCCGGGAGATGTACCTGGCTCGAGGCTAACTGGTCCGGCGAAGGCCGGTTGAGGGCACATCGGACGGAATCACGTCGGCAGACCAGTCGTGATGGATCGGCGGGGCTCCGTGTCGACAAAGGGTCCAGGCCAATTGGCAAAAGAGGTATTGTAGCTGGAGTAATTTAGTTTGCTAGCCGGAAGATGCGCCTGGCACGAGGCTAACTGGTGCTAGCTTCGGGACAAGGGTGTTAGCCACTATAGCCACTCCGATGCATCCGGTGCAAAGGTCCAGAGCTTACGGCAGGAATCCGGTGATGTAGTGGCTTCTAGTCGTGTTAGTGAAGAGTCCGGGAGGCATCAGCTGTGTAACCGAGTGATTATAGGGTCCACTGAGCAGGCCGGTAGATGGGCCTGGCTCAAGGCTAGCTTCGGGGCTGGGCCACTCGGTAGCAGCTAGCTAGCTGCGATGATCCGGTGCAATGGTCCAGATCTTACGACAGGAATCCGGTGATGTAGTGGAGAAAAGCAGTCTGAAAAGCAGTTTAATAAGCACGATGCAACACGGAGTGCCTGGATACAGCCCTTAGCCGTGGTATATTGGCAATATACCACAAGCCCCCGAGGTGCCTTATTGCTATTATAAAGTGGTTACCAACATAATTAGAGCAGTACAAATTAGTGTTTTGTCATACCCGTGGTATATGGTCTGATATACCATGGCTGTCAGCCAATCAGCATTCAGGGCTCGAACCACCCAGTTTATAATGAGTCATGAGGTAGGCCAACAATGTAAATAAGAATTTGTTCTTAACTGACTTGCCTAGTTAAATAAAGGTTAAATAAAATTAAAAAACATACAAAAATGAGAAGCCGATTGCTAATGTACAATGAATATAATTAATGATTTGATTATCCGAGTGGAAAATGTATGCTTTGATGTGTATAATGGCTTGATAAATGATTTAATGAGTTTGAAATGTTCTTATGGGAGAGGTTATCCTACATATGGTTCCTCTATCAGTTTAAATGTTTCCATTGATAAGTTGATGGGAAAGCACTAGTTAGCTGGTGCCATAATTTATGTTTATACTTTTGCGGCAGTACTGTTGTTTTGGAAATCACTATATAGATAAACACCTTGCACGGAAGTGCTTTTGCAATTCCACCATCTGTTATTTGTAGAGTTTACATTTAATATAGGCTTAAGATACAATTATGTTTTTTCAGTTTAGCCTTCTGGCCTACCATACACAACAAATACCATGTGTATCATTCACCATAGAGTACCATGTATCTTTCACTATAGAATACCATGTATCTTTCACTATAGAATACCATGTATCTTTCACTATAGAATACCATGTATCTTTCCCTCACAACCATGGAATACGCATTTATCTTAGTCACTTCATAAGACATTAGGCCATGTATCTTTCACTATAGAATACCATGTATCTTTCACTATAGAATACCATGTATCTTTCACTATAGAATACCATGTATCTTTCACTATAGAATACCATGTGTATCTTTCACTATAGAATACCATGTGTATCTTTCACCATAGAAAACCATCTATCTTTCACTATAGAATACTGCTATAATCAGTTGTAAATCATTTTATGAACTTTAAATCCCTTTTAGTAGCTACTAAAATGTGAAAAAACGTGTACGACCTCTTTTATATAATCAATATATCTCTGTCGTAGCTCTGAGTCACACAACAAACACACAACACTTTCTCTCTCTTTCTCTCTCTCTCTCACACACGCACGCACGCACGCACGCACGCACGCACGCACTCACACACGCACTCACACACACACACACACACACACACACACACACACACACACACACACACACACACACACACACA
>NW_019943882.1:16794-46374 GCF_002910315.2 Salvelinus sp. IW2-2015
AGACAACAGACCAGACAACAGACCAGACAACAGACCAGACAACAGACCAGACAACAGACCAGACAACCAGACCAGACAACAGACCAGAAAACAGACCAGACAACAGACCAGACAACCAGACCAGACAACAGACCAGACAACCAGACCAGACAACAGACCAGGGCCCGGTTGAATAAAGCATCTTGCTTCCATTAAGGATTTACCTAAAATAATAATTTCCCCTTGCCTGGGGGAAATGTTTACGGGTGTTGCATACTGGGGGCAGCAGGTAGCCTAGCAGGTTAGAGAGGTGAACCAGCAACTGGAGGGTTGCCAGTTTGAATCCAGGGTCCGACGGGAAAAATCTAATGCCTGCCGTTGTGCCCTTGAGCAAGGCGCTTAACCCAGGGCCATCCTGCCCATTAGGCAGGATTAGGTGGCCTCTTAGAGCAGCAGATTGAGGAGGGAGGCATTTTCTGGGCTAAACTGACCAACAACACAAAAAATCACATAATTCTTCCCCAAAACAATGATAGAGATTGTCAGCAATGATAGAGATTGTCTCAGCAAGTGGCATATGGGCTACTAAGGTGAACATGATAAGCAGTACCCACTTTGCCAATGGCAGGGGCACAAAATATGTATTGTGTCCATGCCCAGTGATCCTCTCCATGGTACTGTTGAAGAGACACAGCCCTGTGGCACCAACACTCTGTCAAAGTCATCTAACATTAATCATGTAGCCTGTATGGAAGAAAGAGTATATTGCCTCTGTGGATTTTCTGTAGCCTACAGGGCGACCAAATTTATGACAATCTCATGAGACACACACTCACCAAGATGGCGCCGATAGACTTGACAGCTCTGTTTCTAGCTGCTAAGCAACTTTGCACTATTTGTACAGAATATTTGCAGTATTTTTTTTCTGTGCTTTTTCTTACATTATTTGCCCAGAATGTTTTTTGCGTTATTATATACAGCCGGAAATAACTTTTGCATATTAGAGCGATGGTAACTAGCCAGCATTCCGACCAGAAATACGACTCACGAATTGAATCCAACGCTTCCGAGTATATTACTCTATAATGTTCAGTCCCTGGACAATAAAGTAGACGAGCTCAGGGCGAAGATCTCCTTCCAGAGAGACATCAAGGACTTTAACCTCTCTTGGGCACGTGAGACGGTAGCGTCCCACCACTTCAACAGCCAGTGAAAACTGCTGGGCGCCAAATTCAAATACAGAAATACTCATTATAAAAATTCAGAAAACAAAACATATTTACATAGGTTTAAAGATTAACTTCTTGTGAATCCAACCACGGTGTCAGATTTTAAAAATGCTTTACGGCGAAAAGCATACATTACGATTATGAGAACATAGCCCACAAGACAAATCATTACAAACAGTAGCCAGCCAGATAGAACAGTTACACAATTTAGAAATAGAGATACAATTAACATACTCTGTTTCACGGAATCATGGCTCTCTGCAGCTATACTGTCGAGTCCAAACAGCCAGCTGGGTTCTCAGTGCATCGTGCAGACAGGAATAAGACAGGGGGACATGTATGTTTCATGATTAACTATGTATGTAACATGTTACATGTTGTGATTGTAACTCAAGTCCTTTTGTTCACCCAACCTAGAATGCCTCACAATCAAATGTCGACCGTATTACCTCCCAAGAGAATTCTCTTCGGTTATCGTCATAGCCATGTATATCCCCCCTCAAGCCGATACCACGATGGCCCTCAAGGAACTACACTGGATTTGGTTCAAACTGGAAAATGCATATTCTGAGGCCACATTTATTGTAGCAGGGGACTTAAAACTTCTTGTCAATAGAGGGGCGCTGTTTTCACTTTGGAAAAAATCGTGCCCAAATGAAACGGCCTCGTACTCTTTTCTAGATCATACAATATGCATATTATTATTACTATTTGATAGAAAACACTCAGAAGTTTCTAAAACTGTAAGAATTATATATGTGAGTAAAACAGAACTCATTTTGCAAACAGAACTCATTTTGCATTCCATACAGGAAGTGAAAAATCTGAAAACGAGGCTCTGTTTCAGGGCCTGCCTATTCAACTGGCTTTTATTTATCGATATGCATGCACTTCATACGCCTTCCACTAGATGTCAACAGGCAGTGGAACGTGGAATGGGGTGTCTAGCTTGATCTGAGGTCGAATGAGAGCTTTTGGAGTGACAGGTCCGGCATTTTCTTTGTCTTCTAAGGTGCGCGGCGGAGCTCGACATTGTCTTCTGAAAAGCGTGACGTATACACGGCGAATATCTCCGGGCTCTGATTTTATTTGATACATGTGATAATAACATCATAAAGTAGGTTTTTTCAACCGAGTTTTATCAGTTTATTCAACGTTTATTGGGACTTTTAGAGTTTTCTGTTCTTTGCGTCAAGAGAGGATGGGAATGTTAGCAACCTTGGCTAGCATTGTGGCGCGAATTCGACAGAAGAAATGGACATTCTAAAACCAAACAACGATTTATTCTGGACCAAGGACTCCTTGTACAACATTCTGATGGAAGCTCAGCAAAAGTAAGAAAACATTTATGATGTTATTTCGTATTTCTGTGTAAAATGTTGAGTCCTATTCTCCGGCGTTTTGGTGAGCGCTGTCTCGCAATAACGCAAGCTGTATGTTATGGTAAAGTTATTTAAAAAAAATCTAACACAGCGGTTGCATTAAGAACCAGTGTATCTTTCATTTGCCATACAACAAGTATTTTTATGTAAAGTTTTTGATGAGTTCTTTGGTCAGATTAGGTGAGTGTCCAAAATATCTCCGGAGATTCTGGTGAATCGATGCTACGTATTCACAATGTATAACCAGGATTTGTAGCCTATAAATATGCACATTTTCGAACAAAACATAATTGTATTGTATAACATGATGTTATAAGACAGTCATCTGATGAAGTTGTCCAAAGGTTAGTGATTAATTTATATATTTTGCTGGTTTTTGCGGAAAGCTACCTTTGCGGTGATTGAATGCGTTTGTGTGTTTGGCTATTGTGGTAAGCTAATATAATTCTATATTGTGTTTTCGCTGTAAAACACTTAAAAAATCGGAAATATTGGCTGGATTCACAAGATGTTTATCTTTCATTTGCTGTACACCATGTATTTTTCATAAATGTTTTATGATGAGTATTTATTTATTTCACGTTGCTCTCTGTAATTATTCTGGCTGCTTTGGTGCTATTTTTGATGGTAGCTGCAATGTAAAACTATGATTTATACCTCAAATATGCACATTTTCGAACAAAACATAAATGTATTGTATAACATGTTATAAGACTGTCATCTGATGAAGTTGTTTCTTGGTTAGTGACTAATTTTATATCTATTTTGTCGGTTTTGTGAAAGCTACCTATGCGGTGGAAACATGGTGAAAATATGCGGTTGTGTGTTTGGCTATTGTGGTTAGCTAATAGAAATACATATTGTGTTTTCACTGTAAAACATTTAAAAAATCGGAAATGATGGCTGGATTCACAAGATGTTTATCTTTCATTTGCTGTATTGGACTTGTAATTTCATGAAAATTATATTATATGATATCCCTGTCACGTTAGGCTAGGCTATGCTAGTCAGCTTTTTTGATGAGGAGGATCCCGGATCCGGGAGAGAGAAGCGGTAGAGGTTTTAAACAAAGCAAATCTGAGGAAAACACATTGCCTGTAGTACTCACACTTCAAAAACTCTCAACCGTTGATACTCACCTTTCCGGGATGTCTACAAGGCCCTCCCCCGCCCTGCCTTCAGCAAATCAGATCACAACTCCATTCTGTTCCTCCCTTCCTATAGGCAGAAACTCAAACAGGAAGTACCCATGCTAAGGTCAATTCAACGCTGGACTGACCAATCGGAATCCATGCTTCAAGATTGTTTTGATCACGTGGACTGGGATATGTTCCGGGTTGCCTCTGAGAATAACATTGATGTATACACTGACAATGTGACTGAGTTCATCAAGAAGTGTATAGGGGATGGTGTTCCCACTGTGATGATTAAATCCTACCCAAACCAAAAACCGTGGACAGATGGAAGCATTCGCGCAAAACTGAATGTGCGAACCACCACATTTAACCACGGCAAGGTGATTGAGAATATGGTTTAATACAAACAGTGCAGTTATGCCCTCTGTAATGCAATCAAACAAGCAAAAAGTCAGGACAGAGACAAGGTGGAGTCGCAATTCAGTGTCTCAGACACGAGAGGTATGTGGCCAGACCATCACGGATTACAAAGGGAAAACCAGCCATGTTGTGAACACCGACACCTTACTACCGGACAAGCTAAACAACTTCTTCGCCCGCTTTGAGAATAGCACAGTGGCCAACGTGAGTAAGACATTTAAGTGTGTTAACCCTCGCAAGGCTGCCAGTCCAGACCAGCTGCCTGGAGAGTTTATGGACATATTCAATCTCTCCCTATCCCAGTCTGCTGTCCCCACTTGCTTCAAGATTCCTGTTCCTATGAAAGCAAAGGTAACTGAACAAAATGACTAATACCCCATAGCACTCACATCTGTCATCATGATGTGCTTTGTGAGGCTAGTTAAGGATCATATCACCTCCGTCTTACCTGACACCCTAGACCCACTTCAATTTGCATACCACCGCAATCGATCCATGGACAATGCAATCACCATCGCACTGCACAAGATACATATCTATGTCAGAATGCTGTTCATTGACTACAGCTCAGCCTTCAACACCATAGTACTCTCCAAGCTCATCATTAAGCTCGGGGCCCTGGGTCTGAACCCCACTCATTGCAACTGGGTCCTGGACTTCCTGACGGGCTGCCCCCAGGTGGTGAAGGTAGGAAACAATGCATCCACTACACTGATCATCAACACAGGGGCCCCACAAGGATGCGTGCTCAGCTCCCTCCTGTACCCCCTGTTCACTCATGACTGCGTGGCCACGCACGGCTTCAACTCAATCATCAAGATTGCAGATGACACAATAGTGGTAGGCCTGATTACGAACAATGCCGAAATAGCCTACAGGGAGGTGGTGAGGGCCCTGGCGAAGTGGTGCAGGGATAATAATTTCTACAAAACGAAGGAGCTGATCGTGGACTTCAGGAGATGGCAGAGGAAGAACTCCCCCATCCACATCAACGGAGCTGCAGTGGAGAAGGTGAAAAGCTTCAAGTTCCTTGGTATACACATCACCAACAGCGCCTCTTCAAACTCAGGAGGCTGAAGAAATTTGGTTTGGCCCCTAAGACCCTCACAAACTTTTACAGATGCACGATTGAGAGCATTCTGTCGGGCTGTATCACTGCCTGGTATGGCAACTGCACCATCTGCAACCACAGGGCTCTCCAGAGGGAGGTGCGGTATGCCCAACGCATCACTGGGGGCACACTGCCAGCCCTCCAGGACACCTACAGCACCCGATGTCACAGGAAGGCCAAAAAGATCATCAAGGACATCAACCACCCGAGCCACAGCCTGTTCACCCCGTTATCATCCAGAAGGCGAGGTCAGTACAGGTGAATCAAAGCAGGGACTGAGAGACTGAAAAACAGCCTCTATCTCAAGGCCATCAGACTGTTAAATAGCCATCATTAGCCGACCTCCTACCCTACCCTCCCCGACTACCACCTGGTTACTCAACCCTGCACCTTAGAATCTGCTGACCTATGACCATAGACATCGGACACTGGTCACTTTAATAATGTTTACATACTGTTGTACTCATTTCGTATGTATATACTGTATTCAAGTCAAGGCCATCCTATTTAACTATTGCTGTATATATACCGTCACACATATATACAGTGGGGCAAAAAAGTATTTAGTCAGCCACCAATTGTGCAAGTTCTCCCACTTAAAAAGATGAGAGAGGCCTGTAATTTTCATCATAGGTACACTTCAACTATGACAGACAAAATGAGAAGAAAAAAAATCCAGAAAATCACATTGTAGGATTTTTTATGAGTTTATTTACAAATTATGGTGGAAAATAAGTATTTGGTCAATACCAAAAGTTTATCTCAATACTTTGTTATTAACCTTGTTTTGGCAGATGACAGAGGTCAAACGTTTTCTGTAAGTCTACAAGGTTTTCACACACTGTTGCTGGTATTTTGGCCATTCCTCCATGCAGATCTCCTCTAGAGCAGTGATGTTTTTGGGGCTGTTGCTGGGCAACACGGAACTTTCAATCTCCTCCAAAAGATTTTTCTATGGTTGAGATCTGAGAACTGGCGCTAGGCCACTCCAGGACCTTGAAATCGCTTCTACGAAGCCACTCCTTCGTGTGCCCAGGGTCGGATCGTCGCGTGGCTTTCGTGTGGGCTCTATGGGGGGACGTATATTGTCATGCTGGGGTAACGAGACGCCGCGAGGGCGCACTGTCTTCCTCTTCAATATTGCTCTTACAACGATTGCGCTGATGGAAGGAGTTGTGTTTCACTCAAAATCTCACGATAATGGCAGCCCCATTCTTCTTTCCTTGTGACCAGATCAAGTCGGTTGACCTGGTTACCTGTTGCAGAAAACACAGCACCCCAGAAGATGATGTTTTCTGCCGAGGGCGCCCATTAGGCTTCACAGTAGGTATGGTGTTCTTTGGATGTAACTCGGCATTCTTTGTCCTCCAAACCGACGAGTTGAGTTTCAAAAAAAAGTTCTATTTTTGGTTTCATCTGACCATACTGAATTCTCCCAATCTTCTTCTGGTCATCCAAATGGCTCTCTAGCAAACTTCAGACGGGCCTGGACATGTACTGGCTTAAGCAGGGGGAACACGTCTGGCACTGCAGGATTTGAGTCCCTGGCGGCGTAGTGTGTTACTGATGTGGTAGGCTTGTTACTTGTCGTCCCAGTTCTCTGCAGGTCATTCACTAGGTCCCCCGTGTGGTACTGGAATTTTTTGCTCACCGTTCTTGGGATCATTTTGACCCCACGGGGTGAGATTTGCGTGGAGCCCCAGATCGAGGGAGATTATCAGTGGTCTTGTATGTCTTCCATTCCTAATAATTGCTCCCACAGTTGTTTATTCAAACCAAGCTGCTTACCTATTGCAGATTCAGTCTTCCCGCCTGTGCAGGTTACAATTTTGTTTCTGGTGTCCTTTGACAGCTCTTTGGTCTTGGCCATAGTGGAGTTTGGAGTGTGACTGTTTGAGGTTGTGGACACAGGTGTCTTTGTATACTGATACAAGTTCAAACAGGTGGCATTAATACAGGTAAGAGTGGAGGACAGAGGAGGCCTCTTAAAGAAGAAGTTAGCAGGCTGTGAGAGCAGAAATTTTGCTCTTGTTTGTAGGTGACAAATACTTATTTTCGCACCATAATTTGGCAAATAAATTCATAAAAATCCTACAATGGATTTTCTGGATTTTTTTTCTCCTTTTGTTGTCATAGTTGAAGTGTACTATGATGTACAAATACAGGCCTCTCTCATCTTTTTAAGTGGGAGAACTTGCACAATTGGTGGCTGACTAAATACTTTTTGCCCACTGTATATCTAATTCTATCCTTACTATATCTATAGATATACTAAATATTATATTCACATACTGTCATGTTTATATATCCCATCACACATATATATATATATATATATATATATATATATATATATATATATATATATATATATATATACTGTATTTACACTCTGGACTCTGACATTGCTCATCCTAATTTTTATATAGATCTTAATTCCATTCATTCAATTTTAGATTTGTGTGTGTTGTGAATTGTTAGTTATTACTGCACAGTTGGAGCTAGACACATAAGCATTTCGTTAGTCCCGCAATAACATCTTCTAAATATGTGTATGTGACCAATAAAATGTGATTTAATTCGATTTTTTTTAACGTCACGCTTGATTTCTATCAAATAGCCTAAATGGCACCCTATCAAATCAGAATACTCTTCGATGTGAATATGAATGAACATTTCCTAAAAATAGGACAGGTAAAAGTAAAATGGACAACAGCCTATGGAATCAAATTAGGCTACTCACAACTGTTGTCCGGGAGTTTCACTCAGTGGGCTAAATTGTCAATATTATTAGTCATTTCAAATCTGTATTTGTTCATTTCTGAGCTGATCGTGGCGAAGAAGAACATGCGAACTGCATTTTCCAAGAAAATGCGACGCCTGACAACATGGGTAGCTGAGATAGGCAACGAGTGAGTTTCAAGTTTGGAGAAGCTTATGTACAATTTATCATACCATTTCTACCAAAATCCGACGAATGCGAGAGCACCAGCCTTATGGACAAATTGATTCACCGTGAGCCATTGCGGTAAAGAAATGAGCACATGGAACGTGGAGATGAGACACAGCAGTAGGCCTATAAATCAAATCAAATCAAAGTGTATTGGTCCCGTTCACAGATTTGCAGATGTTATCACAGGTGCAGCGAAATGCTTGTGCAGCAATAATACATAGAAAGCAATACAAAACAATACATACATAATCCAAACGTGCAATGTCAGAGTCCGGAATATAATATACATTCAGTGGCCAGTTTATTAGGTACACCAGACAGGCATCGAGGCATTTAGTTACTGTTCCAATGAACGTTAGAATGGGCAAAAAGAGTGATCTAAGCGATTTTGAGCGTGGTATGATTGTCCGTGCCAGGCGCGCCAGTTCCAGTATCTCAGAAACGTCCGGCCTCCTGGGCTTTTCATGCACGACAGGGCAGTGTTTCTACAACTTCATTAGAGTCCGCCTGTGGTAAATTCAGTTGATTAGACAAGATTTGGAAAGGCACACACCTGTCTATATAAAGTCCCACAGTTGAAAGTGCACGTCAGAGCAAAAACCAAGCCATGGGGTCGAAGGAATTGTCTGTAGAGCTCCGAGACAGGATTGTGTTGAGGCACAGATCTGGGGAAGGGTACCATAAATTGTCTGCAGCATTGAAGGTCCCCAAGAACCCAGTGGCCTTCATTATTCTTCAATGGAAGAGGTTTTGGAATCACCAAGACTCTACCTAACGCTGGTCGCCAAGCCGAACTGAGCAATTGGGGGAGAAGGGCCTTGGTCAGGGAGGTGACCAAGAACCGATGGTCACTCAGACAGAGCTCTAGAGTTCCTCTGTGGAGATGGGAGAACCTTCCAGAAGGACAACCATCTCTGCAGCACTCCACCAATCAGGCCTTTATGGTAGAGTGGCCAGACGGAAGGCACTCCTCAGTAAAGGCACATGACAGCCCGCTTGAAGTTTACCAAAAGGCACCTAAAGACTCTGACCATGAGAAACAAGATTCTCTGGTCTGATGAAACCAAGATTAAACTCTTTGGCCCGAATACCAAGCATCACGTCTGGAGGAAACCTGACACCATCCGTACGGTGAAGCATGGTGGTGGCAGCATCATGCTGTGTGGATGTTTTTCAGCTGCAGGGACTGGGAGACTAGTCAGGATCGATGGAAAGATGAATGAAGCAAAGTACAGTGAGATCTGTAAAGAAAACCAATTCCAGAGCCCTAAGGACCTCAGACTAGGGTGAAGGTTCACCTTCTAACAGGACAACGACCCTAAGGTCGCAGCCAAGACAATGTAGGAGTGGCTTCGGGACAAGTCTCTGAATGTCCCTGAGTGGCTCAGCCAGAGCCCGGACTTGAGCCAGAGCCCAGACTTGAAGCCGATCTAACATCTCTGAAGAGACCTGAAATTACCTGACAGAGCTTGAGAGGATCTGCAGAGAAGAATGGGAGAAACTTCCTAAATACAGGTGTGCCAAACTTGTAGCATCATACCCAAGAAGACTTAAGGCTGTAATCGTTGCCTAAGGTGCTTAAACAAAGTACTTAGTAAAGGGTCTGAATACTTACGTAAATGTGATATTTAAGTTTTTTATTTTAATACATTTGCTGCAATTTCTAAAAACATATTTTTGTTTTGTCGTTATGGGGTATTGTGCGTAGATTGATGAGGGGGAAAAATAATGTAATCCATTTTAGAATAAGGCTGTAACATAATAAAATGTGTAACGTAAAAACAATGGTCAAGGGGTATGAATACTTTCTGAATGCACTGTAGATAATAAACAAAAGTGAAATAAACAATACAAAATGAACATTAAACATTAAACTCACAAAAGTTCCAAAGGATGTCATATTATGGCTATAAACAGTGTTTTAACGATGTGCAAATAGTTAATTAAAGTACAAAAGGGAAAATAAATAAACACAAATATGCGCTGTACGTACAATGGTGTTTGTTCTTCACTGGTTGCCCTTTTTTGTGGCTGCTGGTCACAAATATTGATGCTGTGATGGCACACTGTGGTATTTCACCCAACAGATATGGGAGTTTATCAAAATTGGATTTGTTTTCGAAATTCTATGTGGGCCTATGTAATCTAAGGGAAATATGTGTCTCTAATATGGTCATACATTTGGCAGGAGGTTAGGTAGTTCAGCTTAGTTTCCACCTCATTTTGTGGGCAGTGTGCACATCAAATCAAATTTATTTTATATAGCCCTTCTTACATCAGCTGATATCTCAAAGTGCTGTACAGAAACCCAGCCTAAAACCCCAAACAGCAAGCAATGCAGGTGTAGAAGCACGGTGGCTAGGAAAAACTCCCTAGAAAGGCCAAAACCTAGGAAGAAACCTAGAGAGGAACCAGGCTATGAGGGGTGGCCAGTCCTCTTCTGGCTGTGCCGGGTGGAGATTATAACAGAACATGGCCAAGATGTTCAAATGTTCATAAATGACCAGCATGGTCAAATAATAATAATCACAGTAGTTGTHGAGRGTGCARCAAGTCAGCACCTCAGGAGTAAATGTCAGTTGGCTTTTCATAGCCAATCATTAAGAGTATCTCTACCGCTCCTGCTGTCTCTAGAGAGTTGAAAACAGCAGGTCTGGGACACATAGCCTGTCTTCTCTTGAGAGCCAGGTCTGACGCTCTCAATAGCAAGGCTAAGCTCACTGAGTCTGTATATAGTCAAAGCTTTCCTTTAAGTTTAGGATCAGACACAGTGGTCAGGTATTCTGCCACTGTGTGCTCTCTGTTTAGGGCCAAATAGCATTCTAGTTTGCTCAGATTTTTGGGTAATTTTTTCCAATGTGTCAAGTAATTATATTTTTGTTTTCTCATGATTTGGTTGTGTCTAATTGTGTTGCTGTCCTGGGGCTCTGTGGGGTCTGTTTGTGTTTGTGAACAGAGCCCCAGGACCAGCTTGCTTAGGGGACTCTTCTCCAGGTTCATCTCTCTGTAGGTGATGGCTTTGTTATGGAAGGTTTGGGAATCGCTTCCATTTAGGTGGTTGTAGAATTTCGATTTAGATAGTTAGCAAGTATTGCTGTAATTCTGCTCTGCATGCATTATTTGGGGTTTTACGTTGTACACTGAGAATATTTTTGCAGAATTCTGCATGCAGATTCTGGATTTGGTGTTTATCCCATTTTGTGAATTATTGTTTGGTGAGCAGACCCCAGACCTCACAACCATAAAGGACAATGGGTTCTATAACTGATTCAAGTAATTTTAGCCTGGATCCTAATTGGTATATAAAATTTGATGTTCCTTTTGATGGCGTAGAAGGCCCTTCTTGCCTTGTCTCAGATCGTTCACAGCTTTGTGGAAGTTACCTGTGGCGCTGATGTTTAGGCAGAGGTATGTATAGTTTTTTGTGTGCTCTAGGGCAACTGTGTCTACATGGAATTTGTATTTGTGGTGCTGGTAACTGGACTTTACTTCGAACACCATTATTTTTGTCTTACTGGCATTTACTGTCAGGGCCCAGGTCTGACAGATTCTGTGCAGAAGGTCTAGGTGCTGTTGTAGGCCCTCCTTGGTTGGAGACAGAAGCACCAGATCATCAGCAAACAGTAGATATTTGATATTTGATTTTAGTATACACTTGCAAGTTCCACGCATATGATAAAGCAGCATCACAGGCAGCCCAGATCTTTATTCGATTTGGGTTAGACGGTATGTACTGCCTGAAGGGACAGAGGCCCCTAAATGGCATAAACTGCTCATCAACAGTAACGTTGGGCCCAGGGATGTAAAACAGGGGAAGGTGATCCACCCACTTGTCCCACACTGACCTGATTGCAGCTAGCTTGTCTCTCTGCCGCCGAGCTGGTCTGGTGTCTCGGTTATCGAAGCGGATAATCATGGAAATAATGTGGAAGTTTCCCGGAGACATTGTTGCGCAGAAAAGTTCTCTGTCAGTTTCTGCATCCCACAGGGATTCTGTGGATTCACCATTGGATCAGTTTCTGCATCCCACAAGGATTCTGTGGATTCAACATTGGATCAGTTTCTTCATCCCACAGGGATTCTGTGGATTCCTCTTTGGATCAGTTGCCTCCACAGGGATTCTGTGGATTCACCATTGGATCAGTTTCTGCATCCCACAGGGATTCTGTGGATTCCTCCTTGGATCAGTTTCTGCATCCACAGGATTCTGTGGATTCACCATTGGATCAGTTTCTGCATCCCACAGGGATTCTGTGGATTCCTCCTTGGATCAGTTTCTGCATCCCACAGGGATTCTGTGGATTCACCATTGGATCAGTTTCTGCATCCCACAGGGATTCTGTGGATTCCTCCTTGGATCAGTTTCTGCATCCCACAGGGTTCTGTGGATTACTCCTTGGATCAGTTTCTGCATCCCACAGGGATCTGTGGATTCTCCTTGGATCAGTTTCTGCATCCCACAGGGATTCTGTGGATTCACCATTGGATCAGTTTCTGCATCCCACAGGGATTCTGTGGATTCCTCCTTGGATCAGTTTCTGCATCCCACCGGGATTCTGTGGATTCACCATTGGATCAGTTTCTGCTCCCACAGGGATTCTGTGGATTCCTCCTTGGATCAGTTTCTGCCTCCACAGGGATTCTGTGGATTCCTCTTTGGATCAGTTTCTGCATCCCAAGGGATTCTGTGGATTCCTCCTTGGATCAGTTTCTGCATCCCACAGGGATTCTGTGGATTCACCATCTGGATCAGTTTCTGCATCCCACAGGGATTCTGTTGATTCCTTTTGGATCAGTTTCTGCCTCCCACAGGGATTCTGTGGATTCACCATTGGATCAGTTTCTGCATCCCACAGGGATTCTGTGGATTCTCCTTGGATCAGTTTCTGCATCCACAGGGATTCTGTGGATTCCTCCTTGGATCAGTTTCTGCCTCCCACAGGATTCTGTGGATTCACTTGGATCATTTCTGCATCCCACAGGGATTCTGTGGATTCCTCCTTGGATCAGTTTCTGCACTCCACAGGGATTCTGTGGATTCACCATTGGATCAGTTTCTGCATCCCACAGGGATTCTGTGGATTCGTCTTTGGATCAGTTTCTGCATCCCACAGGGATTCTGTGGATTCCTCCTTGTATCAGTTTCTGCATCCCACAGGGATTCTGTGGATTCACCATTGGATCAGTTTCTGCATCCCACAGGGATTCTGTGGATTCCTCCTTGGATCAGTTTCTGCATCCCACAGGGATTCTGTGGATTCACCATTGGATCAGTTTCTGCATCCACGGGGATTCTGTGGATTCCTCTTGGATCAGTTTCTGCCTCCCACAGGGATTCTGTGGATTCACCATTGGATCAGTTTCTGCTCCCCACAGGATCCTGTGGATTCCTCCTTGGAATCAGTTTCTGCATCCCACAGGATTCTGTGGATTCCTCCTTGGATCAGTTTTCTGCATCCCACAGGGATTCTGTGGATTCACCATTGGATCAGTTTTCTGCATCCCCACAGGGATTCTGTGGATTCCTCCTTGGATCAGTTTCTGCATCCCACAGGGATTCAGCTTAGCTTAGAAAAGGCTCCGGGCAGCCGAGCGAAATGGAGGAAAACTCGCCTCCCTGCGGACCTGGCATCCTTTCACTCCCTCCTCTCTACATTCTCCTCTTCTGTCCTTGCTGCTAAAGCCAATTTCTACCACTCTAAATTCCAAAGCATCTGCCTCTAACCCTAGGAAGCTCTTTTGCCACCTTCTCCTCCCTCCTGAATCCTCCTCCCCCTCCTCCCCCCTCCTCCCTCTCTGCTGATACTTTCGTCAACCATTTTGAAAAGAAGGTCGACGACATCCGTCCTCGTTTGCTAAGTCAAACGACACCGCTGGTTCTGCTCACACTGCCCTACCCTGTGCTTTGACCTCTTTCTCCCCTCTCTCTCCAGATGAAATTCGCGTCTTGTGACGGGCGCCGCCAACAACCTGCCCGCTTGACCCTATCCCCTCCTCTCTTCTCCAGACCATTTCCGGAGACCTTCTCCCTTACCTTACCTCGCTCATCAACTCATCCTTGACCGCTGGTCTACGTCCCTTCCGTCTTCAAGAGAGCGAGAGTTGCACCCTTTGAAAAAACCTACACTCGATCCCTCCGATGTCAACAACTACAGACCAGTATCCCTTCTTTCTTTTCTCTCCAAAACTCTTGAAGTGCCGTCCTTGGCCAGCTCTCCTGCTATCTCTCTCAGAATGACCTTCTTGATCCAAATCAGTCAGGTTTCAAGACTAGTCATTCAACTGAGACTGTCTTCTCTGTGTCACGGAGGCGCTCCGCACTGCTAAAGCTAACTCTCTCTCCTCTGCTCTCATCCTCTAGACCTATCGGCTGCCTTTGATACTGTGAACCATCAGATCCTCCTCTCCACCCTCTCCGAGCTGGGCAATCTCCGGCGCGGCCCACGCTTGGATTGCGTCCTACCTGACAGGTCGTCCTACCAGGTGGCGTGGCGAGAATCTGTCTCCGCACCACGTGGCTCTCACCACTGGTGTCCCCCCAGGGCTCTGTTCTAGGCCCTCTCCATTACTCGCTATATCACCAAGTCACTTGGCTCTGTCATATCCTCAATGGTCTCTCCTATCATTGCTATGCAGACGACACACAATTTAATCTTCTCCTTTCCCCCTCTGATAACCAGGTGGTGAATCGCATCTTCTGCATGTCTGGCAGACATATCAGTGTGGATGACGGATCACACCTCAAGCTGAACTCGGCAAGACGGAGCTGCTCTTCCTCCCGGGGGAAGGACTGCCCGTTCCATGATCTCGCCATCACGGTTGACAACTCCATTGTGTCCTCCTCCCAGAGTGCTAAGAACCTTGGCGTGATC
Source organism: Salvelinus sp. IW2-2015 (assembly GCF_002910315.2). Lineage (NCBI taxonomy): Eukaryota > Metazoa > Chordata > Actinopteri > Salmoniformes > Salmonidae > Salvelinus > Salvelinus sp. IW2-2015. The sequence goes on from NW_019943882.1 coordinate 31,877, forward strand.
CTGGACAACACCCTGTCGTTCTCACTAACATCAAGGCGGTGACCCGTTCCTGTAGGTTCATGCTCTACAAACTTTCGCAGAGTACGACCCTGCCTTCACGCAGGAAGCGGCGCAGGTCTAATCCAGGCACTTGTCATCTCCCGTCTGGATTACTGCAAATCGCTGTTGGCTGGGCTCCCTGCCTGTGCCATTAAACCCTCCAACTCATCCAGAACGCCGCAGCCCGTCTGGTGTTCAACTTTCCCCAAGTTCTCTCACGTCACCCCGCTCCTCCGCTCTCTCCACTGGCTTCCAGTTGAAGCTCGCATCCGCTACAAGACCATGGTGCTTGCCTACGGAGCTGTGAGGGAACGGCACCTCCGTACCTTCAGGCTCTGATCAGGCCCTACACCCAAACAAGGGCACTGCGTTCCATCCACCTCTGGCCTGCTCGCCTCCCTACCTCTGAGGAAGTACAGTTCCCGCTCAGCCCAGTCAAAACTGTTCGCTGCTCTGGCACCCCAATGGTGGAACAAACTCCTCACGACGCCAGGTCAGCGGAGTCAATCACCACCTTCCGGAGACACCTGAAACCCCACCTCTTTAAGGAATACCTAGGATAGGATAAAGTAATCCTTCTAACCCCCCCCTTAAAAGAGTTAGATGCACTATTGTAAAGTGGTTTGTTCCACTGGATATCATAAGGTGAATGCACCAATTTGTAAGTCGCTCTGGATAAGAGCGTCTGCTAAATGACTTAAATGTAATGTAAATGGATTCTGTGGATTCACCATTGGGATCAGTTTCTGCATCCCACAGGGATCTGTGGATTCCTCTTTGGATCAGTTTCTGCCTCCCACAGGGATTCTGTGGATTCACCATTGGATCAGTTTCTGGCATCATCCCACCGGGATTCTGTGGATTCCTCCTTGGATCAGTTTCTGCATCCCACAGGGATTCTGTGGATTCACCATTGGATCAGTTTCTGCATCCCACAGGGATTCTGTGGATTCTCTATTGGATCTGAAGATACCAACAAGGTTAAGAACCCCAAAGTATGCATGTAAATGAGTTTGGTCCATCTCCTTCCATCTCTCTCCAAAAACACACCTTCCCTCCAAAATAATGCAGTTCAGAATGATTTTCTGGATAGTGTCTGGGATGAACATTTCAAAAGAAGACTTTATGTCCTGCACATGAGTACCCGCCATTTGCGTCAGTCCTGGTTGCATCCTTATCACATTGGCAACTTAGGGGTGGCTCATTCCTTGGGCAAGAAGACCATTACATTTCAAAAGGTTTTGACATCCATAATTCTCCTCCAGATGATGAGCTGGTTGCTGAAGGGCTGGTCCTGGGGCTGGCTGAGGGTCGACCTCATCCTCTTCTTCCAACTCACTGTCAGACTCCGAATTGACATGATCCTCATATTCTGAAAATTCTTCATCCTCCTTCCACACTAGCTTCTCTCTCTGCATATTTTTTTTCTAAGGCCCTCTAAGCAGAGATCATTTTTTGCCATACTGATTGATTGTGGTGAGGAGCCACACATGCAAAGCTATTTATTTCTTGTCCCGCCCCCAATTTGCACCTGGCTGGGGTAGAGTCTGGGAAAATACAGAATTTTTTACAATGTATCGAAATAATGTGTTGCTGTCACGTTCCTGACCTTATTTCCTTTGTTTTGTCTTTGTTTAGTTGGTCAGGACGTGAGCTGGGTGGGCATTCTACGTTATGTGTTTCTATGTTGGGTTCATTCAACTAGCCTGATATGGTTCTCAATCAGGGGCAGGTGTTTTACGTTTCCTCTGATTGAGAACCATATTAAGGTAGACTGTTTCTCACTGTTTGTTTGTGGGTGATTGTTCCTGTGTCAGTATTTGTGCCACATGGGACTGTTTTTGTTCGTTCGTTCGTTCGTTCGTTCGTGTTTGATGTTCTCATGTACAGGTCTGTTCACGTCGTTTATTTGTTTTGTAGTTTGTTTAAGAGTTTTTCCGTCTTCGTCTTTCATTAATAAAACAAGTATGTATTCAAACCACGCTGCGTTTTGGTCCGATCCATGCTCCTCTTCAGACGAGGACAAGCGTTACAGTTGCAATAACATTTTGCAGGTTCCCGCAAGACATTGTGTAGTTTCACACATTTACATTTAAGTCATTTAGCTGACGCTCTTATCCAGAGCGACTTACAAATTGGAAAGTTCATACATATTCATCCTGGTCCCCCCGTGGGGAATGAACCCACAACCCTGGCGTTGCAAGCGCCATGCTCTACCAACTGAGCCACACGGGACCACACACTACAAGGTGTAAAAAGTGCAAGAAAAGCGGGAGACAGGCAGGGAGACAGGGAGACAGGCAGACAGGCAGGGAGACAGGCAGACAGGCAGACAGGCAGACAGGCAGGGAGACAGACAGGTTCTTGGCATTGAAACAGCAGGCCCAGGGAGGAGGAAGACAGAGTGAAGGCACACAGAACATCTTTTTGTTTAATTTTTACTTGTTTTCACCTACACACAGTGGACCCAAAAACCACACAATTTTTAAGTATAGCCAATTGGAATTTCTGGTCAGTATATTTTATAATTTCATGTAGGATACCATCAACAAACACCACAGGCCTTTTTGGGTTGGAGGGTTTGTATTTTGTCCTGTAGTTCAATCAATGTATTTGGAGAATCCAGTGTGTTCTGGTAGTCTTTAATAGTTGATTCTAGGATTGATATTTGATCATTTATGTGTTTTTGCTGTTTGCTGTTTGTTGTTTGTTATAGAGCGAGAAAGATTGGAGAAGTGGTTTACCCATACATCTGGGTTTTGATAGATACCTGTTGGTGCTGTTGTTTGTTCAGTGTGTTCCAATTTCCCCAGGAGAGCTTAGATTCTATGGATTCTTCTCCCTCCCCCTCTCCCTCTCTCTCCCACTCTCTCCTACTCTCTCCACTCCCTCTCCCTCTCTCTCCCTCTCCCACTCTCTTCCCTGCTCTCTAACTTTCTCCTCCCCCCCTCTCTCCCTTTATCCCTCCCCCTCTCTCTCGCCCCTCTCTCCACTCCCTTTCGCTCCCTTCCCCCTTCACTCTCTCCACTCCCTCCCCCACTCCCATTTCTTGTCTGCTCTCTAACTTTCTCTCTCCCCCTCTTCTCCCCTCTCCCTCTCTCTCCCTTATCCCTCCCCTCTTTCTCCCACTCTCTCCTACTCTCTCCACTCCCTCTCCCCCACTCCCTCTCCCTCCCATGCTCTCTAACTTTCTCTCTCTCTCCATTCCCTCTCTCTCCCTTTATCCCTCCCGCTCTCTTCCCCCTTGCTATCTCTCCTCTCTTCTTCTCTCTCTCCCCTCTATCTAACTCCCTCTGTCTGTTAAATTATTCAGGTGTTAGTTTTGTACCTGCCTCTCTCTTTGGGAGTCGCCAGGCAACTGAAATACTATCCCAGGCCCTGAACCCACATGACACAACCCCCCCCCCCACCCAACACAACACACATACACACACACACCAAACACACTCAGTCTCTGGTCTAATCTCATCAGTTTGATCTGACCAGGCTCTCTCACTTGTCTAACTCTAACACTAACCTTCTCAATGCTTTGTATTCCTGCAGGATAGTTGACTGACTGAACGAGCAACATGTCTAAACCATCGTCAACGTCAAAGCCCTGCATAAGAGTGTGTGTGTGAGAGTGTTTAATTTCTCTCAATAAATATAGAACTGTTTTGAATCCATCTACAGTAGTTATTTTGTTTAAAATAATATACACTACAGAGGGACCTCCTCAATACAACCTGTAACCTCCCACTAGTCTAGTGTAGTTAGAGCGGTTGGAGATACAACCTGTAACTCTCCCACTAGTCTAGTGTAGTTAGAGCTGGGTTAGAAATACCACCTGTAACCTCCCACTGGGCACAGACATCAGTTCAACATCTAGCTTTGATTTACATTCGTTTGAGTTGTCAACAAATGTGAATTCAATTGAAATCAACAAAAAATGTCCCCATGTCATTGGATTTAGGTGAGAAAAAATATTAAATGTCCTTACGTTAATGACTTTTTTCAAATCCAAATAGTTTTCCACAATGATTCATCAACATCACATTTGATTTTTTGTTTGAAATAACTTGGAAAGCTATCCAGACTAGGTCCAGAACTAAAGACAATGACTGTAGCTTTGTAGCTCTGTAGCTTTCCAGGACCAGAACTAAAGCCTGTAGCTCTGTAGATTCCAGGACCAGGACTGGAACTAAAGCCTGTAGCTCTTAGCTCCCAGGATCAGAACTAAAGCCTGTAGCTCTGTAGCTCTCCAGGACCAGGACTGGAACTAAAGCCTGTAGCTCTGTAGCTCTCCAGGACCAGGACTGGAACTAAAGCCTGTAGCTCTGTAGCTCTCCAGGACCAGGACGGAACTAAAGCCTGTAGCTCTGTAGCTCTCCAATACCAGGACTATATTAAAGCATGTAGCTTTCCACACCAGGGCTAGCAGGGTTAACACTAAAGCCTTTAGCTCTATAATTCTCTATGACCAGGATTAACACTAAAGCCTTTAACTCTGTAATCTCTATGACCAGGGTTAACACTTAAGCCTTTAGCTCTATACTCTATGACCAGGATTAACACTAAAGCCTTTAACTCTGTAATCCAATAGGACCAGGATTAGCACTAAAGCCTTTAACTCTGTAATTCAATAGGACCAGGATTAGCACTAAAGCCTTTAGCTCTGTAATTCTCTAGGACCAGGATTAGCACTAAACCTTTAACTCTGTAATTCATAGGACAGGATTGACTAAACTTTAACTCTGTAATTCTCTATGACCAGGATTAGCACTAAAGCCTTTAACTCTGTAATTCTCTAGGACCAGATTAGCACTAAAGCCTTTACCTGTAATTCTCTATGACCAGGATTAGCACTAAAGCCTTTAACTCTGTAATTCTCTAGGACCAGGATTAGCACTAAAGCCTTTAACTCTGTAATTCTCTAGACCAGTATTCACTAAAGCCTTATCTCTGTAATTCTTTAGGACCAGGATTAGCACTAAAGCCTTTAACTCTGTAATTCTCTAGGACCAGGATTAGCACTAAAGCCTTAACTCTGTTATTCAATAGGACCAGGATTAGCACTAAAGCTTTAAATCTGTAATTCTCTATGACCAGGATTAGCACTAAAGCCTTTAACTCTGTAATTCTCTAGGACCAGGATTAGCACAAAAGCCTTTAACTCTGTAATTCAATAGGACCAGGATAGCACTAAAGCCTTTAACTCTGTAATCATAGACCAGGATAGCACTAAAACCTGATCTCTGTAATTCTCTATGACCAGATTAGCCATAAGCCTTTAACAGCCCGGTGCGCGGTGGCGCAGTGGTCTAGGGCACTGCATCGCAGTGCTAGCTGCGCCACCAGAGACTCTGCGTCCGCCCAGCTGGCTGGGTTCGCGCCCAGGCTCTGCTCAGCCGGCCAAACCGGGAGTTCCGTGGCGACGCACAATTGCATAGCGTCGTCCGGGTTAGGAGGTTTCGGAGGCGCAGGGGGGGGTGGTTTGCCGTAGGGATATCCTTGTCTCAGTATGTAAAAAAAAAATTAAAAAGAAAGAAAAAAAACCTGTAGCTCTCCAGACCAGCAGCACTAGAACTAAAACCTGTAAAGCTCTCTTTCAGGACCAGCACTAAACTAAAAACCTGCAGCTTCAACCAGCACAGAACTAAACCTGTAGCTCTCCGACCAAGCCTAGAAAACTAAACCTGCAGCTCCAGGACCAGCACTAGTAAAAAACCTGTAGCTCTCGCAGACCACACACTAGAACTAACCTGCACCTCTTCAATACCAGCACTAGAACTAAAACCTGTAGCTCTCCAGGACCAGCACTAGAACTAAAACCTGTAGCTCTCCAGTACCAGCACTAGAACTAAAACCTGTAGCTCTGTAGCTCTCCAGGACCCAGTCTCATGCAGGATTTAAACTAAAGCCTGTAGCTTTGTAGCTGTCCAGGAACAGAGGTAGTGCAGGGTTAGACCAGAGATTCCCATTGGAGAGAGGGGAGCCAACCAGGCAGAGACAGCAAGGGCAGTTCCTCGCTCCAGTGCCTTACCTTTCACCTTCACACCCTTGGGACAGACTACACTCAATCATAGGACCTACTGAAGAGATGAGTCTTCAATAAAGACTTAAAGGTTGAGACCGATTCTGAGTCTCTCACATGGATAGGCAGACGATTCTATACAAATGTAGCTAAATTTGAGAAAGCCCTGCCTCCAGCTGTTTGCTTACAAATTCTAGGGACAATAAGGAGGCCTGCGTCTTGTGACCATAACATACGTGTAGGTACAGTATGTACAACAGGACCAAATCAGAGAGATACGTTGGAGAAAGTCCATGTAATGCTTTGTAGGTTAGCAGTATAACCTTGAAATCAGCCCTAGCCTTAACAGGAAGTCAGTGTAGAGAGGCTAGCACTGGAGCAATATCATACATTTTTGGGGTTCTAGTCAAGATTCTAGCAGCCATATTTAGCACTAACTGAAGTTGATTTAGTGCTGTATCCGGGTAGCCAGAGAGTAGTCCATTGCAGTGGTCTAATCTAGAAGTGATAATAGCATGGATTATCTTTTCTGCATCATTTTTTGACAAAAAAGTTTAAGATTTTTGCAAGGTTAAGAAGATGCGGACAAACGCTCCACAGAGACAAACTGATATAAGATCTAAACCAGAACTTGTCCATGTATGTAACGATGTGCGCTGAGAGTCGGGAACCAAGTTCAGGGAGCGAGTGTTTTAATAAATAAACACAAATTAAGAAACACGTACAACGTACAGACATGGAACAGAAACAATGACGCCTGGGGAAGGAACCAAAGGGAGTGACGTGTAAAGGGCAAGTAATAAAGATTGAGGCACAGACACAGTCTCAATGGGGATAGCTGAGCTGACTGTGCTAGTGGCAGACTCCACTAAGCTGGCAGGCTGGCAAACAGCCTGGTGCCTGGCCTGCACCCTATCTCATTGTGGAGCTAGGAGAGTTAGAGCCCTGTCTACGTTGATAGATAAGATGAGACAATATAGACATTCATAATATGTTAAGCACACCCTGTGTTTGTGTGTGTGTGTGTGTGTGTGTTTCATTTCCATACTCTTAATAGAACAGGACCAAACCAGGAAGTAGTGTCTGTAACCAAAGCAGATGGTTTTGTGGCAAGACAGACACCAGGTTCACACACACATCAGTCAATACACACACAATACTCAGGGATCTATAAGTAAATAACTTGCAAAGAGTCTAGAGCAGGTTTACACCAATCCAATGCTCTTAAATGTGTGCTGAGGAGTGAACGAATGCTGAGGAATGAACGAATGCTGAGGAGTGAACGAATACTGAGGAGTGAACGAATGCTGAGGAGTGAACGAATGCATTTCAGGAGAAAGGACAGGCAATTGGAACGCTGTACATGTGGCCTCTTGAGGGTTGACTGTGTCTGATTGGTTGTTGCTCCTGTCCATCAGGTACATCTGAATATTCCGACGGGAGCGCTGCGTCCAGGGGCGGGACATCCTGTCAAGAGGAGAGAGGAGACTGTAGACACAGAGGAGGTCAGACACACACACACTAATATTGCTTGAGGACCTACAGTTGAAGTCGGAAGTTTACATACACTTAGGTTGGAGTCATTAAAACTAGTTTTTCAACCACTCCACACATTTCTTTTTAACAAACTATTGTTTTGGCAAGTCGGTTAGGACATCTACTTTGGGAATGTGATGAAAGAAATAAAAGCTGAAAGAAATAATTCTCTCTACTATTATTCTGACATTTCACATTCTTAATTAAAATAAATTGGTGATCCTAACTGACGTAAAACAGGGAATTTTTACTAGGATTAAATGTCAGAAATTGTGAAAAACTAAGTTTAAATGTATTTTGCTAAGGTGTATGTAAACTTCCGACTTCAACTGTAAATACACAATAGGAAACTCTTTTTGTACAGGCTCCTCCCCCAGACCCTCTGCAGGAAGCCACAGCCCTGTCGCCAGAGGAGAAGAAGCCATTGCCAGGATCCATGAAGCTTCCTGGTCCAGCAGTCAACCTATCAGAGCTGCAGAACGTCAAGAGTGAACTACGATGGGTCACCAAGGACTAACACACACTGGTACTGATTTGGATTATGAGTACTTAATTGGGTTATGAGTACTTAATTGGGTTATGAGTACTTAATTGGGTTATGAGTACTTAATTGGGTTATGAGTACCTATTATGGATTTTGAGTGCCTAATTGGGTTATGAGTACTTATTATGGATTTTGAGTGCTTACTTCGGTTATGAGTACTTAATTGGGTTATGAGTACTTATGTAGGTTATGAGAATTTATTTGGATTATGAGTACTTATTTGGGTTATGAGTACTCATCTGGGCTTTTAATTTATTTTATTTTACCTTTATTTAACCAGGTAAGCTAGTTGAGAACAAGTTCTCATTTACAACTGCGACCTGGCCAAGATAAAGCAAAGCAGTGCGACACAAACAACAACACAGAGTTACACATGGAATAAACAAGTGTACAGTCAATAACACAAAATAAAAAAAGGAAAGTCTATATACAGTGTGTGCAAATGGCGTGAGGAGGTAAGGCAATAAATAGGCACTTGGTAGTGTATGTTGTGTCTCTGGACTGTTTTTCATGCATAACTTTGTGAACACTGTATGGTGCTGTCTGCTTGCACTCTCCCTCCAAAAATACTTTCCTCAAGGGACTTCCTGGTTAAGTAGAGGTGACATTAAAATATGAAAAAGAGAACCTGGCTAAGTCTTTATGTTTCTGTGTCCTACAGCTGTGTTTCCCAACTTGTCCTCCAGTACTGAATCAGGTGTGCTTGTCCAGGGATACAATAAAATGTGTACTGTTGGGGATACTCGAGGAGTACTACAGGTTTCTCATCAGACCCACACCCACCCTGCATCTTCTACTGATGGACTACTACTACCAGATCCACCCTGCATCTTCTACTGATGGACTACAACTACCACACCCACCCTGCATCTTCTACTGATGGACTACAACTACCAGATCCACCTTGGAGATAGCAACCTGTAACTCTCCCACTAAAGTCTAGTGTAGTTATAGAGCTGGGTTCTTAGAAATACACGTGTAATCTCACTGGCGCACAGACCATCAGTTCAATCATCCATAGCTTTGATTTACTTCGTTTGGCTTGTAACAAATGTGAATTCAATTGAATCACAACCTGATACATGGTTTTCACCATGTCATTGATTTAGGTGAGAAAAAATATTAAATGTCCTTACGTTCATGACTTTTTTAAATTCAAATCGTTTTCCACAATGATTTCATCAACATCACATTTGATTTTTTTGTTTGAAATAACTTGGAAAGAGCTATCCAGGACTAGGTTCCAGAACTAGAAATTACTGTTTCTGCTTTTGTAGCTCTGTAGCTTCGCAGGAGCCAGAAAACTAAAACGCCTGTAGCTCTTTCCAGGACCAAGCACTGGAACTAAAAACCTGTAGCTCTGCTCTCTAGGACCTATAGAACTAAAAGCCTGTGCTTGTAGCTCTCCAGGACCCAGCGACTGAACTAAATGCCTGTAGCTTTGCTCATACCAGACGCAGGCTGAACTAAAAGCTGTAGCGTCATGTAGCTCTCCAGGGTCCAGCAGGAATCTCTGGAAACTAAAGCCTGTCGGCTTCGCTCGTAGCATACTCCAATACCAGGACTAGATACATTAAAGCATGTAGCTCTGCCCACGCACCAGGGCTAGTGGAGGGTTAACACTAAAGCCTTTAGTCTTATAGATTCTCTACTGAGCCCAGGATTTAACACTAAAGCCTCTTACAAACTCTGTAATTCTCTATGACCAGGGTTAAACACTATAAGCCTTTAGCTCTATAATTCCTCTATGACCAGGAATTAAACACTAAAGCCTTTAACTCTGTAATCCAATATGGACCAGGATTAGCACTAAAGCCTTTAACTCTGTAATCTCAATGAGGAGACTAGGAATTAGCACTAAAGCCTTTAGCTCTGTAATTCTCGTAGAACCGCAGGCTTGACCGCACTTAACGCTTTTACAACTCTCTGTATGAGTTCATTATAGGACAGGCACTTAGCACTCAAAGCTTTAACTCTGTAATACTGCTTATGACCATGGATTAAGCTACTAAAGCCTTTAGACTCTGTAATTCCTTCTAGGACACAGGATTCAGGCACTAAGCCTTTTAATTCTCTGTCATTCTCTATGAACCGAGGATTGTGACGACTAAGAGCCCTTTCACTCTGTAATTCTCTAGGACGCAGGATTAGCACTAAGCCTTTAATCTGCTAAATCATCCTCTAGGAGAGGATTAGCACTTAAAGGACCCTTTTAGTCTCTGTAATTACGTTTAGGAACGGGCGTATTCGGCAAGGACTCATAAAAGCGCCTTCATAACTCTCTGTAATTTCTAGGACCAGGGACGTTAGTCACTGAAAAAGCTTTAAATCTGGTAAATTGTGGTTGCAAGTCGTGAGCTCTTACGCAGATTTATGCACTAATATAGCCTCTTGAACTTCTCTGCTAATTTTCTCTATGACCAGGATTAGCAGCTAAAGGCCTTCTAAATCTGTAATTTCTCTAGGACCAGGATTAGCAACAAAGCCTTAACTCTGTAATTCAATAGGAGCTTAGTAGGATTAGCATAAAAAGCCTTTAACTCTGTCAAGATAATTGATAGATCAGTCGGTGTGTGCTCGTTTGAGTGAGTGTATTGTACAGTTTGTTGAAAAGTGAGCTTGGTTCTGTAGCTGAGAAGCACATGGTCGAGTTGAGGTGACACATAGCCAATATCTCTCGAGGCTGAAGCTTTTGCTCCTATCCCCTCGGTGTTAACTACTCGATCATTTCTCTTCCCTCTGTTTTAGGTTTCTGTTGGGCTGGGCTCATCCTTCTGGTTTTAGTTTCTGTTCGCTCATCCTGGCTCCACCAGGACCATCTCTTCTGGGGTTTAGTTCATCCTGGTTGCATTCGCTCGTTTTATCTGGACAACGCCTGGCGATACTTTCCCTCCTACACACAAAACACAATCATATTAACATCCTGTGTAAATCTGCTACTCATCACCGTTTGTTGGTTTTTGTAAAGCACTGTCGGTTTCTTTTTTGGTTGCTGGCTCCATCACTCAGTTCTTCGGTTTTCTGGTTGCTTTAACAAAGTGGCAACCTCACTCAGGTTTAGTGTATATCTTGTTGTTGGCTACAATATTCAGTTTTAGATTCTGTTGCTGCTCCTCACTCTGGTTTAGTTTCTGTTGCTGCTTCATCTCACTCTGTTTTGTTTCTGTTGCTGCTCCATCACTTGTCTTTAGTTTTCTGTTGCTGCGAACACGTTAATTACTCGTTTTAGTTTCTGTTGTGCTACACATCTCTGTTTTAGTTTTGTTGCTTGCTCACCATCCATCTGTTTTCTAGTTTCTTGTTGCTGCCCATGCTATCACTCAGTTTTAGTTATGTTGCTGCTCAACTCTGTTTTAGTTTTCTGTTGCTCCTTGTGAAGTACATCACTGTGTTTTAGTTTTGGGTTGCTACTTTCCATCCTCTGTTTTAAGGTTTCTGGTTTGCTGCTCATCATCTGTTTTAAGTTTTGTTTGGCTGCTCCATCTCTCTGTTTTAGTTTCTGTTGCTGCTCCAATCACTCTGGTTTTAGTTTTGTTGCTGCTCATCCTCTGGTTTTAGTTTCTGGTTGCTGCTCATCATCTGTTTTAGTTTCTGTTTGCTGGTTCATAAGTCTGTTTTTAGTTTCTGTTGCTAGCTCATCTTTTGTTTTAGTTTCTGTTTTGCTGTCATCCATTCTGATTTCGTTTATGTTGCTGGCTATCACTCTGTTTTGTTTTGTTTGCTGGGACTCCATCACTCTGGTTTTAGTTTCTGTTGGCTGCTACTTCACTCTGTTTAGGATTTCTGTACTTGCTTGCGATAATGTCGTGTGTTTTAGTGTGATGCATGATTGATCCGATCACTCTGTTTTCAGCTTTCTGGTTGGCTGCTCATCTTCGTTTTAGTTTTGGTTGCTGCTGGTCTATATCTGTCTTTAGTTTCTGTTGCTGCTCATACTTCTGTTTTAGTTTCTCGTTGCTGCTTCCAGTCACTCTGGTTTAGTTTATGTTGCTGCTCCATCACTCTGTTTTAGTTTTCATGTTTGCTGGCTTTATACTCTGTTTTAGTTTCGTGTTGGCTGCTTCATCAGCTCTGTTTTTAGTTTGTGTTGCTGCTCATCCTCTGTTTTAGTTTCTGTTGCTGCTCCATCACTCTGTTTAGTTTCTGTTGCTGCTCCATCACTCTGTTTTAAGTTTTGTTGCTGCTCCTCACTCGTTTTAGTTTCTGTTGCTGCTTATCATCGTTTTAGTTTCTGTTGGTGCCACTTCTTAGTTCGTTTTAGTCTGTTGCTGCTATCACTTGTAGTCCTGTTCTCAGTTGTAAATTGTTAATCTTGTCGCACGGGTGTTCTCGGGTTGTTGTGTTTTGTTTCCATTCTTACTGAAATGGTGTTCGGTCCAAATCTCTTAAATATATCTATTTTTAACCCAAAGCTGTGTGAAATTAATGCTTAATTTATTCATGATTTTACCTAGTAGTTTGTTGTAGTCTGTAGTTTGCAGTCATGGTATAGTGTTGTAGTTTGGTTTAGTGCTGTGGTTGTAGCATACTTGTTTTTTATTGTAGGAGCAGTACCCGTAACAGAGTTGAAACAGTCTATTACACTGTGACTGTGGAACTAAATTTAAGACATCATCTGCCATGCTTTTGCTCTCAGGGCAGACTCTGATGATGTGATGTGTGACGCTGATGGTGAGTGTCTTGTGAGATTAAGGTAGGATACGGAAGGGGGGACAGGAAGGAAAGGATGACACATACCATGACCTACAACTGTCCTGTGTGTTGTTTGTGTGTGTGTGTGTTATGCTTGTGTGTGGCTGCCGTGTGGTGTATGCAGAGGCGTGCAACTTGTGTAGAACAGATATAATTTATTGGCAACGTTGCTAAGGAATCCATACATCTCCTAGAAGCCATTTTCTGATTATAGGGAATATCAACATTAACATGAAATATTCTGATGACATCACGTCCTCGGAATAACATTCTGATGACATCACAACCCCATAACCTTCTGGATGAATCAACCACCACACTTGAGACATAAACCATAACATTTGATGAGTCAAGACCCATAATTCTGATGAATCAGCAACCTCACCTGATGAATCACATATACCTCTGAATACATACAGTCCCATGTTAATTCTGTGTCATCAAAATCACAGATATATTCTCAGATGTGGTTTGTTCACAATGACAGTTAAATGTAAAGGTAGCGAGCTGTGTAACAGTGCCTGTAAGCTGTATATGATCGTTGTTGGTGGCGCTTAGGTATTACTACTGACTATCTAATCCTATTACCACGAGCATATCACGCTCTGAGTGTACAGCAGTCAAATACTCTTTAATTTACCACATTGAATTGAAACGTACACGTTGGCAAAGAAATGTACATATTTGTTGTCAGCCGCACAATTACAGTCACCATGATGTTGCTGGATAAATGAACCATCCTAAAGCTCTGGCTAAGGTGATGGTCAGAGTGCGGTGTTCTCTCATTTAAGTCTGGAAGTAGAAGCCAGCTAGCCATTCAGCCAGTTATCTTGGGCCCTTGAAGCCGTTTGTTAGGTCAGAAGCTGCTAATTTAACCTTCACCACAGAGTGTCAGTGTCTGATTTCCAGAGTGCACGCTCTGTATTGACGAATTTTGCAATCATTTCGCACGAAGTGAATTTTACGAACAAAACCTATAATAGTCTGGTTGTAGTTTTTTATATGCAGGTTAACAGAGACTAGTAGTACCAGGGCTGCGATGTATTGTTATAATTTAAACCTAAATTACTGTCATGAGGAATTAACCAGTTATGGGTGTTGTTGAGTGGATGGCCTATTGGCGAGCGTTCACTAGTCTGGTATAGTTGTTGGTAGGCTGATAGGGTTAGGGTTTAGGGTGTAGTTGGTATAGTTTGTCTGTAGTTGATAGGGTTAGGGTGTAGTCTGGTATTTGTCTGTAGTTGATAGGGTTAGTGTAGTCTGGTATGTTGTTGTTGTAGTTGATAGGGTTAGGTGTAGTCTAGTATAGTTGTTCTGTAGTTGATAGAAATAAAATAAATTATTATATTATATATTATATATTATTTATTAATAATTTCATCTCAGTAGAAGTATGCAGGGTGGATTGGTAGTTGTTAAGTCATCAGTAGAAGATGCAGGGTGGGTGTGGTAGTTTGTGTCCATCAGTAGAAAGATGCAGGGTGGATTGGTAGTTGTAGTCATCTAGAAGATGCAGGGTGGTCTGGTAGTTGTAGTCCATCAGTAGAAGAGCAGGGTGGATCTGGTAGTTGTAGTCTCAGTAGAAGATGCAGGGTGGATTTGGTAGTTGTAGTCATCAGTAGAGATGCAGGGTGGTTGTAGTTGTGTCCATCAGGTGAAGATGGCAGGGTGGTG
>NW_019943882.1:50505-55413 GCF_002910315.2 Salvelinus sp. IW2-2015
GTTTTAGTATTCTGTTGCTGCCCCATTCACATCAGTTTTAGTTTCTGTTGACTGCCCGATCAGAGTGATGGAGCAGCAACAGAAACTAAAACAGAGAGATGGAGCAGCAACAGAAACTAAAACAGAGTGATGGAGCAGCAACAGAAACTAAAACAGAGAGATGGAGCAGCAACAGAAACTAAAACAGAGAGATGGAGCAGCAACAGAAACTAAAACTGAGTGATGGAGCAGCAACAGAAACTATACCAGAGAGATGGAGCAGCAACAGAAACTATAACAGAATAATGTTAATAAAACACTTAAGGTCCGATAGGTATTCATGGACTCAGTTAGGAATGCTCTATATAGCCCAGGAGGCCTGTAAACAGTTGCTATAAAAAGTGATTGACTAGTCTGCATAGATTTCATGACTGAAAGTTAAAATGACGAAAACACTGTATTTCTTCAATTGTTTTATTTGCTGTCATAAATGTTAGCAACACCTCCGCCTTTGCAGGATGCACGGGGGATATGGTCACTAGTGTAACCAGGAGGTGAGGCCTCATTTAACACAGTAAATTCATCAGGCTTGAGCCATGTTTCAGTCAGGCCAATCACATCAAGGTTATGAACAGTGATTAGTTCATTGACTATGACTGCCTTGGAAATGAGGGATCTAACATTAAGTAGTCCTATTAAGATGTAAGATTATCACAATCTATTTCAATAATGGCAGGAATGGAGGAGGTCTTTATTCCAGTGACATTGCTAAGGCGAACACCACCATGTTTAGTTTTGCCCAACCTAGGTCGAGACACAGACACAGTCTCAATGGGGATAGCTGAGCTGACTACACTGACTGTGCTAGTGGCAGACTCCACTAAGCTGGCAGGTTGGCTAACAGCCTGCTGCCTGGCCTGCACCCTGTCTCATTGTGGAGCTAGGAGAGTTAGAGCCCTGTCTATGTCGATAGATAAGATGAGACAATACAGACATTCATAATATGTTAAGCACACCGTGCGTTTGTGTGTGTGTGTGTGTGTGTGTGTGTGTTTCATTTCCATACTCTTAATAGAACAGGACCAAACCAGGAAGTAGTGTCTGTAACCAAAGCAGAGGGTTTTGTGGCAAGACACACACCAGGTTCACACACACATCAGTCAATACACACACAATATTCAGGGATCTATAAGTAAAATTAGAACGCTGTACAATTGGCCTCTTGGGGGTTGAGTGTGTCTGATTGGTTGTTGCTCCTGTCCATCAGGTACATCTGAATATTCCGACGGGAGCGCTGCGTCCAGGGGCGGGACATCCTGTCAAGAGGCCAACCAAGGCTCCAGTGCATCTCCAGAGCCCTGTTCCTCCTCCACGCACTCTCCCTATGGTGCGTGTCTCCAGCCCAGTGCCTCCAGTTCCGGCACCACGCACCAAGCCTCCTGTGCGTCTCCAGAGCCCTGTACGCACTGTTCCTTCTCCCCGCACTCGCCCTGAGGTGCGTGCCCTCAGCCGGTACCCCAGTTCCGGTACACGCACCAGGCAGGCGCCACGAGAGTCCAGTGTGCCTGTTGTTGTTCCCCGCACTAGCCTGAAGGTGCGTGTCCTTAGCCGTACCTCCAGTTCGTACCACGCACCAGGCCTACAGGCGTCTCAGCCGGCCAGAGTCCCGTCTGCCCAGCGGCGCCTGAACTGCCCGTCTTGCCCAGCGGCGCTGAACTGCCCGTCTGCCAGCGGCGCCTGAACTGCCCGTCTGCCCAGCGGCGCCTGAACTGCCCGTCTGCCAGCGGCGCCTGAACTGCCCGTCTGCCCAGCGGCGCCTGAACTGCCCGTCTGCCCAGCGGCGCCTGAACTGCCCGTCTTGCCCAGCGGCGTCTGAACTGCCCGTCTGCCCTACGCCGTCTGAACTGTCCGTCTGCCATGAGCCTGCAAAGCCGCCCGTCTGCCATGAGCCTGCAGGGCCGCCCGTCTGCCATGAGCCTACAGAGCCGTCCGCCAGACAGGAGCCGCTAGAGCCGTCCGCCAGACAGGAGCCGCTAGAGCGTCGCCAGACCGGATCAGCCAGAGCCTTCCGCCAGACCGGATCAGCCAGAGCCTTCCGCCAGACCGGATCAGCCAGAGCCTTCCGCCAGACCGGATCAGCCAGAGCCTTCCGCCAGACCGGATCAGCCAGAGCCTTCCGCCAGACCGGATCA
Organism: Salvelinus sp. IW2-2015; assembly: GCF_002910315.2. NCBI lineage: Eukaryota > Metazoa > Chordata > Actinopteri > Salmoniformes > Salmonidae > Salvelinus > Salvelinus sp. IW2-2015. The sequence continues at coordinate 52,677 of NW_019943882.1, forward strand.
GCCAGAGCCTTCCGCCAGACCGGATCAGCCAGAGCCCTTCCGTCAGCCCGGACCTGCCAGAGTCCCTCAGCCCGGACCTGCCAGAGTCCCTCAGCCCGGACCTGCCAGAGTCCCTCAGCCCGGACCTGCCAGAGTCCCTCAGCCCGGACCTGCCAGAGTCCCTCAGCCAGGACCTGCCAGAGTCCCTCAGCCAGGACCTGCCAGAGTCCCTCAGCCAGGACCTGCCAGAGTCCTAGCCAGGACCTGCCAGAGTTCCTCAGCAGGACCTGCCGCCCCTTATCCCGCGTGCTGCCCCTTATCCCGGGCTGCCCCTTATCCCGGTGCTGCCCCTTATCCCGGTGCTGCCCCTTCATTTAGGTGGTTAGTTGGAGGGTGGTCATTGGGAGGGGATACAGAAGCGGGGAGTGACTATTGGTGTGGGACAGCGTCCGGAGCCTGAGCCACCACCGTGGTCAGATGCCCACCCAGACCCTCCTCTGGACTTTGTGCTGGTGCGCCCGGCGTTCGCACCTTGAGGGGGGGTTCTGTCACGTTCCTGACCTGTTTTCTGTTGTTTTGTAGTGTGTGTGATGGTCAGGGCGTGAGTTTTGGTGGGCATTCTATGTTGTGTGTTTCTATGTTGGTGAGGTTGCCTGGTATGGCTCTTAATTAGAGGCAGGGTTTTGCGTTCCTCTAATTAAGAGTCATATTTAGGTAGGTTGTTTCACTGTGTTCGTTGTGGGTGGTTGTTACCTGTCTGTGTTTGTGTTCTGCACCAGATAGGTCTGTATCGGTTTTTGTCACGTTTGTTATTTGGTAGTTGTTTGTAGTGTTCACTGTTCTTTAATTAAACATGTTTAACACTAACTGCGCTGCATTTTGGTCCTCCCTTCACCCCTGAGAAAACCTTTACAATACCAGACTACACCTAACCCTATCAACTACAGACAACTATACCAGACTACACCTAACCCTAACCCTATCAACTACAGACAAACTATACCAGACTACACCTAACCCTATCAACTACAGACAACTATACCAGACTACACCTAACCCTATCAGCTACAGACAACTATACCAGACTACACCTAACCTATAACTACAGACAACTATACCACACACCTAACCCTATCAGCTCACAGACAACTATACCAGACTACACCTAACCCTATCAGCTACAGACAACTATACCAGACTACACCTAACCCTGTCAACTACAGACAACTATACCAGACTACACCTAACCCTATCAACTACAGACAACTATACCAGACTACACCTAACCCTATCAACTACAGACAACTATACCAGACTACACCTAACCCTATCAACTACAGACAACTATACCAGACTACACCTAACCCTATCAACTACAGACAACATATACCAGACTACACCTAACCCTATCAACTACAGACAACTATACCAGACTACACCTAACCCTATCAACTACAGACAACTATACCAGACTACACCTAACCCTATCAACTACAGACAACTATACCAGACTACACCTAACCCTAACCCTATCAGCTACAGACAACTATACCAGACTACACCTAACCCTACAGCTACAGACAACTATACCAGACTACACCTAACCCTATCAACTACAGACAACTATACCAGACTACACCTAACCCTATCAACTACAGACAACTATACCAGACTACACCTAACCCTATAACAACTACAGACAACTATACCAGACTACACCTAACCCTATCAACTACAGACAACTATACCAGACTACACCTAACCCTATCAACTACAGACAACTATACCAGACTACACCTAACCCTATCAACTACAGACAACTATACCAGACTACACCTAACCCTATCAACTACAGACAACTATACCAGACTACACCTAACCCTATCAACTACAGACAACTATACCAGACTACACCTAACCCTATCAAACTACAGACAACTATACCAGACTACACCTAACCCTATCAACTACAGACAACTATACCAGACTACACCTAACCCTATCAACTACAGACAACATTACCAGACTACACCTAACCCTATCAACTACAGACAACTATACCAGACTACACCTAACCCATCAACTAACAGCAACTATACCAGACTACACCTAACCCTATCAACTACAGACAACTATACAGACTACACCTAACCCTATCAACTACAGACAACTATACCAGACTAACACCTAACCCTACAACTACAGACAACTATACCAGACTACACCTAACCCTAACCCTATCAGCTACAGACAACTATACCAGACTACACCTAACCCTATCACTACAGACAACTATACCAGACTACAACCTAACCCTATCAACTACAGACAACTATACCAGACTACACCTAACCCTATCAACTACAGACAACTATACCAGACTACACCTAACCCTAACCTATCAACTACAGACAACCTATACCAGACTACACCTAACCCTAACCTATCAACTACAGACAACTATACCAGACTAACCCTAACCCTATCAACTACAGACAACTATACCAGACTACACCTAACCCTATCAACTACAGACAACTATACCAGACTACACCTAACCCTATCAACTACAGACAACTATACCAGACTACACTAACCCTATCAACTACAGACAACTATACCAGACTACACCAACCCTATCAACTACAGACAACTATACCAGACTACACCTAACCCTAACAACTACAGACAACTATACCAGACTACCACCTAACCCTATCAACTACAGACAACTATACCAGACTACACCTAACCCTGA
>NW_019943882.1:55438-85653 GCF_002910315.2 Salvelinus sp. IW2-2015
TCAAAGGGGAAGGACTGTAGACACAGAGAGGTCAACACCACACCACACACACACACACACCATCAACACACACACACACACCAGCCACACACACACCACACACACACACAACACACACACACACACACACACATTCACACTATCACAACTAAGCCTCTTCAACATGAAAAACGTTTTTAGGATTTCATAACAAGGTGTCAGTGTAGCTCCGTATTCTTCTTATACTAGGTAAGAGTACTTATTGAGTACTATCAACTGAGGGACTACAACCTATACCAGACTACACCTAACCCTATCAACTACAGAGCAACTAATACCAGACTACACTAACCCTATCAACTACGACACTATACCAGACTACACCTAACCCTAACCCTATCAACTACAAGACAACTATACCAGACTACACCTAACACCTAACCCCTATCTCATAACTACAGACAACTATACCAGACAAACCCTAACCCTATCAACTACAGACAACTATACCAGACTACACCTAACCCTATCAACTACAGACAACTATACCAGACTACACCTAACCCATCAACTACAGACAACATATCTCAACTATCCTAACCCTATCAATACAGACAACTAACCAGATCACCTAACCCTATCAACTACATGTACATGACGACTATACCAGACTACAACAACCCTTATCACCTACCTACAAAACTAAGCAACTATCACTCATACCCTATATCTATCACAACTATACCAGACTACCTAACCCTATCAACTACAGACAACTATACCAGACTACACCTAACCCTATCAAACTACAGACAACCTATACCAGACTACACCTAACCCTACAACTGCAAGACAACTATAACCAGACTACAACCTAACCCTATCAGCTACAACACTATAACCAGACTATACCTAAACCCTATCAACTACAAAAACTTCCAGACTCACCTAACCCTTACACAACAACTTATACCAACCTACACCTACCCTATCAACTACAGAAACATTACCAGACTACACCTAACCCTATCACTACAGACAACTATACCAGACTACACCTAAACCCTATCAGCTTACAGACAACTATACCAGACTAACCGTTAACCCTATATCAACTACAGACAACTATACCGCACGTTCCTTGTACCTGTTTTCTGTTGTTTTGTATGGTGTGATGGTCCAGGGGCGAGTTTGGGTGGCATTCATATGTGGTTTTCTATGTTTTGAGGGTGCCTGGTATGCGCTTAATTAGAGGCAGTGTTTTGCGTTCCTCTAACTTAAGAGTGCATATTATTAGGTTGTTTCACTTGTTCGTTTGTGGTTGTTACCTGTCTCTGTTTGTTCTGCACCAGATAGGTCTGTATCGGTTTTTTCACGTTGTTTATTTGTTTGTGTATTTTTTTTCACTGTTCTTTAATATAAACATGTTTAACACTAACTGCGCTGCATTTTGGTCCTCTCCTTCACCCCTGGAGAGAAAACCTTTACAGAAACCAACCCACCAAACCCGGGAACCAAGCAGCGTGCAAACAGCAACAGGCGACAGCAGCAGCCCGAGGCAGCGTAGCAGCAATTGCAGAGTGGCTACCCGAGAGGCTTCCCAAAAAAAATTTCTGGGGGGGGGCACACGGGGAGTATGGCTGGGTCAAGAGATTGACCATTTCCCCGTGCTTACCAGAAGGAGCATGGCTAAATTGAGGTACGAGTCGATGTGGAGGATTATTGGACAGTATTGGAAAGTGAAAGATGGAATTATGAGACTATTGATGATTGGTTTTGATATTATGAGAAAGAATGAAATATTTGGTTGTGCGTAGCATAATCGGTACTCGCCCTGAGGTGTGTGATTTACCTGTGGAGCGGGATTACGGCAACACCGTGTTATGCGAAGAACCGCACGGTTCCCCAGTACGCGTGCTTAGCCAGTGCGGGCTATTCCACCTTGCCCACTGGAGGCTAGGTTGGGCATCGAGCCGATGTCCATTTAAGCCGGCCCAACGTATCTTCTCCAACTTCTCCTCGGGCCGCGAACATGGCACCAGCCTTACAGTGGTGTCCCGTTCGCCTGCATAGCCCAGTGCGGGCTATTATTCCACCTCGCCCACGGCAGGGCTACGAGGACCTCAACCTGGTAAGGTTGGAGCTCTTGCTCAAGACACGTTTCCTCCTTCACGGTCCGGTATATCCGGCGCCACCTTCCCCACCCCAGCTCAGTACCACCAGTGCCTCACCCACCAGCTTCCGTGCATCTCCAGAGCCCTGTTCCTCCTCCACGCACTCTCCCTATGGTGCGTGTCTCCAGCCCAGTGCCTCCAGTTCCGGCACCACGCACCAAGCCTCCTGTGCGTCTCCAGAGCCCTGTACGCACTGTTTCCTTCTCCCGCACTCCCTGAGTGCGTGCCCTCAGCCCGGTACCTCCAGTTCCGTACCACGCACCAGGCCTAGAGTGCCCACGAGAGTCCAGTGTGCCCTGTTGTTGTTCCCGCACTAGCCTGAAGTGCGTGTTCCTAGCCCGGGTACCTCCAGTTCGTACCACGCACCAGGCCTACAGTGCGTCTCAGCCGGCCAGAGTCTGCCGTCTGCCCAGCGGCGCCTGAACTGCCCGTCCTGCCCAGCGCGCCTGAACTGCCCGTCTGCCAGCGGCGCCTGAACTGCCCCTGCCCACGCCCAACTGCCCGTTCTGCCCAGCGGCGCCTGAACGCCCGTCTGCCAGCGCGCCTGAACTGCCCGTCTGCCCAGCGCCTTACTGCCCGTCTGCCCAGCGCGTCTGAACTGCCCGTCTGCCCTACGCCGTCTAACTGTCTCGTCTGCCATGAGCCTGCAAACCCCCGTCTGCCATGAGCCGCAGGCCGCCCGTCTGCCATGAGCCTACAGAGCCGTCCGCCAGACAGGACCGCTAGAGCCGTCCGCCAGACAGGAGCCGCTAGAGCCGTCCCCAGACCGATCAGCCAAGCCTTCGCCAGACCGGATCAGCCAGAGCCTCCGCCAGACCGATCAGCCAAGCCTTCCGCCAGACCGGATCAGCCAGAGCCTTCCGCCAACCGATCACCAGACCTCCCCAGACCGGATCAGCCAGAGCCTTCCGCCAGACCGGACAGCCAAGCCTTCCGTCAGCCCGGACCTCCAGAGTCCCTCAGCCCGGACCTGCCAGAGTCCCTCACCCGACCTGCCAGACCCTCAGCTCCGGACCTCCAGAGTCCCTCAGCCCGGACCTGCCAGAGTCCCAGCCAGACCTCCCAGATCCTCACCAGACCTGCCAAGTCCCTCAGCCAGACCTGCCAGAGTCCCTCAGCCAGGACCTGCCAGAGTTCCTCAGCCAGGACCTGCCGCCCCTTATCCCTGCTGCCCCTTATCCCGGGCTGCCCCTCTATCCGCGTGCTGCCCCTATCCCGTGCTGCCCTTCATTTAGGTGTGTTTAGTTGGAGGGTGGTCATTGGGAGGGGATACAGAAGCGGGGAGTGACTATGGTTGTGTGGACAGCGTCCGGAGCCTGAGCCACCACCGTGTTCAGATGCCCACCCAGACCCTCCTCTGGACTTTGTGGCTGTGCGCCCGGCGTTCGCACCTTGGGGGGGTTCTGTCACGTTCCTGACCTGTTTTCGTTTTTTGTATGTGTGTGATGGTCAGGGCGTGAGTTTGGGTGGGCATTCTATGTGTGTGTTCTATGTTGGTTGAGGTTGCCTTGGTATGGCTCTTAATTAGAGGCAGGGGTTTTGCGTTCCTCTAATTAAGAGTCATATTTAGTATGGTGTTTCACTGTCGTTTTGTGGGGTTGTTACCTGTCTCTGTGTTTGTGTTCTGCCACCAGATAGGTCTGTATCGGTTTTTGTCACGTTTGTTATTTTGGTAGTTGTTGTAGTGTTCACTGTTCTTTAATTAAACATGTTTAACACTAACTGCGCTGCATTTTGGTCCTCTCCTTCACCCCTGGAAGAAAACCTTTACAAACCAGACTACCAACCCTATCAAACAGACAACTATACCAGACTACACCTAACCCTAACCTACAACTACAGACACACTATACCAGACTACACCTAACCCATCATACAGACAACTATACCAGACTACACCTAACCCTACACTACAGACAACTATACCAGACTACACCTAACCTCAACTACAGACAACTATACCAGACACACCTAACCCTCAGCTACAGACAACTATACCAGACTACACCTAACCCTATCATACAACAACTATACCAGACTACACCTAACCCATCAACTACAGACAACTATACCAGACTACACCTAACCCATCAACTACAGACAACTACAACTACACTAACTCATACACAACTAAACCAGACTACAACCTAACCTATCAACTACAAAACTATACCAGACTACACCAACCCTATCAACTACAGACAACTATACCACTACACCTAACCCTATCAACTACAGACACACTATACCAGACTACACCTAACCCTATCAACTACAGACAACTATACCAGACTACACCTAACCCTATCAACTACAGACAACTATACCAGACTACACCTAACCCAACCCTATCAGCTACAGACAACTATACCAGACTACACCCCAACCCTATCACTACAGACAACTATACCAGACTACACCTAACCCTATCAACTACAGACAACTATACCAGACTACACCTAACCCTATTCAACTACAGACAACTATACCAACTACACCTAACCATCAACAAACAACATACAACTACACCTAACCCTATCAACTACAGACAACTATACCAGACTACACCTAACCCTATCAACTACAGACAACCATACCAGACTACACCTAACCCTATCAACTACAGACAACTATACCAGACTACACCAACCCTATCAACTACAGACAACTATACCAGACTACACCTAACCCTATCAACTACAGACAACTATACCAGACTACACCTAACCCTATCAACTACAGACAACTATACCAGACTACACCTAACCCTATCAACTACAGACAACTACAGACTACACCTAACCCTATCAACTACAGACAACTATACCAGACTACACCTAACCCTATCAACTACAGACAACTATACCAGACTACACCTAACCCTATCAACTACAGAAACTATACCAGACTACACCTAACCCTATCAACTACAGACAACTATACCAGACTACACCTAACCCTATCAACTACAGACAAAACTATACCAGACTACACCTAACCCTATTCAACTACAGACAACTATACCAGACTACACCCTAACCCTAACCCTATCAGCTACAGACAACTATACCAGACTACACCTAACCCTTTCAGCTACAGACAACATACCAGACTACACCTCAACCCTATCAACTACAACAACTATACCAGACTACACCTAACCCTATCAACTACAGACAACTATACCAGACTAACACCTAACACCTAACCCTTCAACTACAGACAACTATACCAGACTACACCTAACCCTAACTACACGACAACTATACCAGACTAACCCTAACCCTATCAACTACAGACAACTATACCAGACTACACCTAACCCTATCAACTACAGACAACTATACCAGACTACACCTAACCCTATCAAACTACAGACAACTATACCAGACTACACCTAACCCTATCAACTACAGACAACTATACCAGACTACACCTAACCCTATCAACTAAAACAACTATAACCAGACTACACCTAACCCTAACAACTACAGACAACTATACCAGACACACCTAACCCTATCAACTACAGACAACTATACCAGACTACACCTAACCCTATCAACTACAGACAACCTATACCAGACTACACCTAACCCTTATCAACTACAGACAACTATACCAGACTACACCTAACCCATCAGCTACAGACAACTTGGACCAGAACCTTGAAGCCATTACAGATACCCAAGATTGAACGACAGTCCCAAACAGGAGTCGCCCCCTCTTGAGGAACGCCTCTTCCGGTAATTCTGGTCTAACCTTAACCCCAAACCCTAACCCCCTAGCTCATTAAAATTACCCGCAAAACACCATCTCAACGTCAACAGTGAAGACGACTCCGGAATGCTGGCCTTCTAGGCATATTTGCAAAGAAAAAAACATATCTCAGACTGGCCAATAAAAATAACATATTAAATCAACTACAGACAACTATACCAGACTACACCTAACCCTATCAACTACAGACAACTATACCAGACTACACCTAACCCTATCAGCTACAGACAACTTGGACCAGAACCTTGGAAGCCATTACAGATACCCAAGATGGAACGACAGTCCCAAACAGGAGTCGCCCCCTCTTGAGGAACGCCTCTTCCGGTAATTCTGGTCTAACCTTAACCCCAAACCCTAACCCCTAGCTTCATTAAAATGGTACCCGCAAAACACCAGTCTCAACGTCAACAGTGAAGAGGCGACTCCGGAATGCTGGCCTTCTAGGCATATTTGCAAAGAAAAAAACATATCTCAGACTGGCCAATAAAAATAACATATTAAGATGGGCAAAAGAACACAGACACTGGACAGAGGAACTCTGCCTAGAAGGCCAGCTTCCCGGAGTAGCCTCTTCACTGTTGACGTTGAGACTGGTGTTTTGCGGGTACTATTTAATGAAGCTGCCAGTTGAGGACTTGTGAGGCGTCTGTTTCTCAAACTAGACACTCTAATGTACTTGTCCTCTTGCTCAGTTGTGCACCGGGGCCTCCCACTCCTCTTTCTATTCTGGTTATAGCCAGTTTGCACTGTTCTGTGAAGGGAGTAGTACACAGCGTTTTATGAGATCGTCAGTTTCTTGGCAATTTCCCGCATGGAATAGCCTTCATTTCTCAGAACAAGAATAGACTGACGAGTTTCAGAAGAAAGTCCTTTGTTTCTGGACATTTTGATCCTGTAATCGAACCCACAAATGCTGACGCTCCAGATACCCAACTAGACTAAAGAAGGCCAGTTTTATTGCTTCTTTAATCAGGACAACAATTTTCAGCTGTGCTAACATAATTGCAAAAGGGTTTTCTAATGATCAACTAGTCTTTTAAAATGACAAACTTGGATTAGCTAACCCAACGTGCCATTGGAACACAGGAGTGATGGTTGCTGATAATGGGCCTCTGTACGCCTATGTAGATATTCCATAAAAAAATATGTTGTTTCCAGCTACAATAGTCACTTACAACATTAACAACGTCTACACTGTATTTATAATCAATTTGATGTTATTTTGATGGACAATTTTTTTTGTTTAATTTAAAAAACAAGGAAAATTCTAAGTGACTCCAAACTTTGAACTGTAGTGTATACAGTGCCTTGTAAAAGTTTTCACCTCCTTGGTGTTTTTCCTATTTTGTTGAATTACAACCTGTAATTTAAATAGATTTTATTTGGATTTCATGTAATGGACATACACAAAATATTCCAAATTGCTGAAGTGAAATGAAAAAAATAACTTGTTTAAAATAAAAAATAAAAAATAATAAACGGAAAAGTGGTGCGTGTATATGTATTCACCCCCTTTGCTATGTAGCCCCTAAATATGATCTGGTGCAACCAATTACCTTCAGAAGTCACATAATTAGTTAAATAAAGTCCACCTGTGTGCAATCTAAGTGTCACACGATCTGTCACACGATCTCAGTATACAGTATATACACCTGTTCTGAAAGGCCCCAGAGTCTGCAACACCACTAAGCAAGGGGCACCACCAAGCAAGCGGCACTATGAAGTTCAAGGAGCTCTCCAAACAGGTCAGGGACAAAGTTGTGGAGAAGTACAGATCCGGGTTAGGTTATAAAAATATATCAGAAACGTTGAACATCCCAAGGAGCACCATTAAATCCATTATTAAAAAATTGATAGAATATGGCACCACAACAAACCTGCCAAGAGAGGGCCGCCCACCACAACTCATGGATCAGGCAAAGAGGGCATTAATCAGAGAGGCAACAAAGAGACCAAAGATAACCCTGAAGGAGCTGCAAAACTCCACAGCGGAGATTGGAGTATCTGTCCTTAGGACCACTATAAGCCGTACACTCCACAGTGCTGAGCTTTATGGAAGAGTGTCCTGAAAAAAATAAGCAAACATGTTTGGTGTTCGCCAAACATATGGAAGAAGGTACACTGGTCAGATGAGACTAAAATTGAGCTTGTTGGCCATCAAGGAAAACTCTATGTATGGTGCAAACGCAACACCTCTCATCACCCTGAGAATACCATCCCCACAGTGAAGCATGGTGGTGGCAGCATCATGCTGTGTGGATGTTTTTCATCGGCAGGGACTGGGAAACTGGTCAGAATTGAAGGAATGATGGATGATGCAAAATACAAGGAAATTCTTGAGGGTAACCTGTTTCAGTCTTCCAGAGTTTTGAGACTGGGACAGAGGTTCACCTTCCAGCAGGACAATGACCCTAAGTATACTGCTAAAGCAACACTTGATTGGTTTATGGGGAAACATTTAAATGTCTTGGAATGGCCTAGTCAAAACCCAGACCTCAATCCAATTGAGAATCTGTGGTATGACTTCAAGATTGCTGTACCACAGCGGAACCCATCCAACTTGAAGGAGCTGGAGCAGTTTTGCCTTGAATAATGGGCAAAAATCCCAGTGGCTAGATGTGCCAAGCTTATAGAGACATACCCCAAGAGAAATGCAGCTGTAATTGCTGCAAAAGGTGGCTCTACAAAGTATTGACTTTGGGGGGTGAATAGTTATGCACGCTCAAGTTTTCTTGTCTTATTTCTTGTTTGTTTCACCCCAAAAATATTGTGCATCTTCAAAGTGGTAGGCATGTGTTGTAAATCAAATGATTCAAACCCCCCCCCAAAACTATTTTAATTCCAGGGTGTACGGTAACAAAATAGAAAAAATGCCAAGGAGGGTGAATACTTTCGCAAGCCACTGTATGTGAGGGCTGTTGGGGCCCTGTTTCAGCTCCAGATGACAAAACATGCACACACTCCCAGAGAGTTGCAGGTCTGCCAACTTCCTTTTGGTCATTTAAATCAGAGATATATCAACAACAAAAAACTATTGCTTTAACTGTGAATGCACTTTATTGCACACAATCCTCAAATAAAATGGAGCATAAAATAAACAATATATTTATATTCGGTCTAATGTGTGTGTGTGTGAGGGAGGCATGTTTTTCAACTCAGAAAAAAGCACACAGATTTCTCAAACTGTACACATTAAGCAATAGTCTTCTACAATATTATCAATCACACTTTGATTTGATAGATAGTTAGAGTAATTACGTAGATATAGATAATGGATATGAAGGAGTAGATATCTCTAATCCTAAAAAAAAATGGAGCATACATAAAATAAACAAGTAATTACAATGTATTTACAATGTATTTACACACACATAATGTGTGTGTGACAGAGAGAGTGTGTGTGCATGTTGCGTTTTATTTTTCCTTGTCAGCCACTCATCTCTGCTTTGTCAGTCTTGATAGGCCCAATCAGTAAGCAGCTACTCTTGATCATTGTCATGAAGCCACACCCGTCCTACTCTGGTCAGCATGCTCTCGATGGTGCAGCTGTAGACATTTTTGAGGACCTGGGGATCTATGCAAAATCTTTTCAGTCTCCCGAGGGGGAAAAGTGGTTGTCATGCCCTCTTCAAGACTGTCTTAGTGTGTTTGGACCATGATAGTTCATTGGTGATGTGGACACCAAGGAACTTGAAACCGCCTCTTTCTCCATGTAGTCCTGAGGTGCTGAACTATTGCACCATATATTACCACTGTGATTATTACTTGACCCTGCTGGTCATCTATGAACATTTAAACATCTTGAAGAACAATCTGGCCTTAATGGCCATGTACTCTTATAATCTCCACCCGGCACAGCCAGAAGAGGACTGGCCACCCCTCAGAGCCTGGTTCCTCTCTAGGTTTCTTCCTAGGTTCCTGCTTTTCTATGGAGTTTTTCCTAGCCACTGTGCTTCTACACCTGCATTGCTTGCTGTTTGGGGGTTTTAGGCTRGGTTTCTGTACAGCACTTTGAGATATCAGCTGATGTAAGAAGGGCTTTATAAAATACATTGAATAGATTGCCTGTATATGCTTCTTTTCATGTCACTAACTCTTAATATGACATTGAGTTATCTTAAATTTCCTCAATAGCAAGTTGCACCTGAAGCCAACACTTCTTCATGGTCTTTCCTGCTTGGGACAGGGGGCTTCGGGTTTTGGAATGGAGGACCTAGAGAATTGGAATACCCTGGTTTAAATGAAGATATGGATTTACAAACTACAGGCCACTAAGAACCCTGGTTTAAATGAAGATATGGATTTACAAACTACAGGCCACTAAGTACCCTGGTTTAAATGAAGATATGGATTTGTCACCTTTCCTGTAGGGTTGTGATGGGTCCATTTGCTGCCATCTAGTGGAGATTTTGCTCAATTGCCCTCAGCTATGTTTAGACTGTTGTTGTTCGTGTTTGCTGTGTTCTAGTGTACTGTGGAATATATTGCGTTCTTATTCTTGACACTTCTAACCAGTCACATATAAGGTTAGAACTACCTTTTTGAAGTGTTCTGATACTTCTAGTATGGAGTTGTATTTTTATGATAACATAGCTACAGTATTTCACTTTTTAATGTGTATAGTATTGCTTACTAGGTGTGTCCAATCAATTTTGTAACCAAAAGAGGACATTGTATTATTTCTTTGTACTCCCTGACGAAGGCCATGCAGCCGAAACGCGTCGGATTTTTAAACCTTGTTTCTATTGAACATGCCATACTAATAAAGGCATTTCAATTAATTATATGAAGAGTGCCTTGGTCCTCCTTTCTTTTTGATGACCAATTCACCCGTTTTACCAAAGAGCACCTTCTGTCTACCAACATGTACTATTGTGTACCTTAGTAGCGCTTCCCTTCCTCCTCTTTCTACTAATAACCTAGACTGTTTGCGTATGTGTATCTTATGTTATCATTTAGTTTGTTAGGAAATAAATAATCCACTCAATTTGTGTGGTACGGAATGATTAGTGAGTCCCGGGTTTGTGCAGATTTACGAATTATGCGACGTTCAGAATGAGACTGATGAGGAAATTAATTAATTAGTGACTGCTATGAAATCGGTATTCTGATAATCTTTGAGTTAAATTGGGCGCCAGGTTACTGAGTTAATGGTTACCTGATTAAGATAATCACGTAATTATAAACGTAGTTAATTATTCGATAAATAGCATGTCATCACATTGACAATAATACGTCACAACACTGTATATAGCCATGTTATATTCTACTTCCTGTATATAGCCATGTTATATTCTACTACCTGTATATAGCCATGTTATATTCTACTTCCTGTATATCTAGCGCATGTTATATTCTAACTCCCTGTATATAGCCATGTTATTTCTACTCCCTGTATATAGCCATGTTATATTCTATCTTCCTGTATATAGCCATGTTATTTCCTACTTCCTGTATATAGCCATGTTATTTTCTACTTCCTGTACTAGTCATGTTATTTTTTGCTTCCTGTATATAGCCATGTTATTTTACTCCTGTATATAGCCATGTATTTCTACTCCTGTATATAGCCATGTTATTTTCTACCTTCCTGTATATAGCCATGTTATTTTCTACTTCCTGTACATAGTCATGTTATTTTTTGCTTCCTGTATATAGCCATGTTATTTTCTACTCCCTGTATATAGCCATGTTATTTTCTACTCCCTGTATATAGCCATGTTATCTTCTACTCCCTGTATATAGCCATGTTATTTTATACTCCAGTATTAGGCCATGTTATTTTATACTCCCAGTATATAGCCATGTTATATTCTACTCCCTGTATATAGCCATGTTATATTCTACTCCCTGTATATAGCCATGTTATATTCTACTCCCTGTATATAGCCATGTTATATTCTACTCCCTGTATATAGCCATGTTATATTCTACTTCCTGTATATAGCCATGTTATTTTCTACTTCTGTATATCCAATGTTTTTCACTCCTGTACATAGTCATGTTATTTTTTGCTTCCTGTATATAGCCATGTTATTTTCACTCCCTGTATATAGCCATGTTACTTTTTACTCCCTGTATATAGCATGTTATCTCTACTCCCTGTATATAGCCATGTTATTTTATACTCCCAGTATATAGCCACAGTGGTTCTTCTTTAATATGCCGTGACTGTTAGTGGTAGTTGGTGGCATTCTGTCATTGTACCACACTGTCACAAGGGGGAGTTAGAACGCTGATCTAAACTGTGGCAACTAATGGAGGCATTTTCAGTCTGAGAGTCTTTTCTCTTATATAGCCATGTTATTTTATACTCCCAGTATATAGCCACAGTGGTTCTTCTTTAATATGCCGTGACTGTTAGTGGTAGTTGGTGGCATTCTGTCATTGTACCACACTGTCACAAGGGGGAGTTAGAACGCTGATCTAAACTGTGGCAACTAATGGAGGCATTTTCAGTCTGAGAGTCTTTTCTCTGGCGCTTTTGTTGCATCAGGCAACAACAACAAAAACTTTTGCTGGTTATGGAGTTAACGATACATGCTTTGACTGTTTTGGCCAAGTTAATCTGCTCATGCTGTGTGTGTTCAATTATTTGTGACATTGTGGTTAAAATATAGAACGTAAACAAGTATTATTATAGATGTTTTTTTTATTTACAGTAGTGGTGGAGGCATTTTGAAAACATGTTTACAAACACTTGTTTTTCACAAGCGTACTGTAGCAGGTGTAACAATGTTTACAATGCTTTTATATATTTAGAATGCAGGGTTAATTATAATAACATTCATAATCGTTAGATAACAGATCGGCTCTCAGAACTCATTTGGACAATGTATTTAAGGGTTTCAGTAATCCTAACATTTCCAAATAAAAATCGGATTGATTTATCAAGACCAGTCCCCCATGTTCTGTCATTCAGTAATAATAGTAATATTAATAATCGTTGGATAACGTTTTGGCTCTCGGAACTCATTAAAGGCGGCATCTATCTTCAATATAATCATTAATTCAGAAGGTTAAAGCCATAGGTTTTAGGCAGTAGGTTAAAAATAAACAGACAATTGCATGTTAATTTTACAATCTATATGGCACAGCTGTCATTTTTTTGGTCCTTAAATGAAACTGTTATATATTTTTATTCATCACAATTTTCTTTAACCAATTTTGGTCTTTAATGCAGGGCCGACAGACAAGTTCCTTACTTTTTCCCCCTTCCACTTGATAAAGGTTCCAATCAAGTTTTTTAATCAATTTGTCATATTATTTGTTCTGTCTTTTATGATAGATTGAACTGAAATTGCAACCAACTTTCTATGGCTTGTTTAAAAAATAACGATATTTTGGAGATTATTTCATTTTCAAATAACCGAAAGTGAGCGGTTGTAATCTGAATAAAGTGGAAAAAGCCGGGTGAGACATTCTAACTAATTTGTAAATAAAGCCAGTTTGTTATTTAGAATAATTTATTTCTGTTTTTAGAGGGAGAGAAAGCAAAAGCCCACTGTGCCTATTTTTCAAAAATCGTCAGTCCACATGTCAAGTGAAATTCCCCCATTTGTATTTACCCAAGTTCTCTCTTAAAACCGCTCTGGGATAGACGGGACGCTCTACATCACAGGGAAAATGTAGAGCGCCAAATATTTAAAAAAATAAATAAAATCAAACTTTCATTAAATCACACATGTAAGATACCAAATTAAAGCTACACTCGTTGTGAATCCAGCCAACAAGTCAGATTTCAAAAAGGCTTTTCGGCGAAAGCATAATATGCTATTATCTGATGATAGCACAACAGTAAACAAAGAGAGTGTAGCATATTTCAACCCTGCAGGCGCAACACAAAACGCAGAAATAAAATATAAATCATGCCTTACCTTTGACAAGCTTCTTTTGTTGGCACTCCAATATGTCCCATAAACATCACAAATTATCCTTTTGTTCTAATATTCCGTCCATATATATCCAAATTGTCCATTTATTTGGTGCGTTTGATCCAGAAAAAAACAGCTTCCAATTTGCGCAACGTCACTACAAAATATCTAAAAAATTACCTCTAAACATTGCCAAAACATTTCAAACTACTTTTGTAATACAACTTTAGGTATTTTAAAACGTTAATAATCGATCAAATTGAAGACGGGTCTATCTGTTTTTAATACAGGAGGAAAACAAACTAATGCTACTTTTCTAGTCTTGCGCAACTGTGCGCAAGCGTAGCAAAATAAATTTAGAAATCCATGTTATTCAATTATTGTACCCACACTGCTTGCCAACGAGCGTCTGCGACACCAAGGGCTAAAATAGATGGTGTTCCTATTTCTGATGCAGATCGCGCTGCAAGTCCTGCCTCTCCCATCTCCTCATTGGTTTATAGAAGCAGGTACCCACGTGCCATCTCCTCATTGGTTTATAGAAGCAGGTACACACGTGCCATCTCCTCATTGGTTATACCTACGTGGGTGATAGAAAGACGAACTGTTTTGCCGGTAGTCGTGGTAATATAATGAAAGTTTAGATGCGATCACCATATAATTTAAACGATGAAAAAGCCTGGCAGGAGGAGAGATGACTAGAAACGATTCGGTTGGCCGTTTTATGTGTGGATTAATTGTCGGAGTAGAGATCCTTTTGCATTTCAGGTAAAATAACAACTCAATGTTTATAACCCAGGACAAATTAGCTAGCAACAGCAAGCTAGCTAAATAGGACAAATTAACATTAGCTAGCAAGTGCAAGCTAACTAGCTAAATTACCATACATGTTTAATGCTTTTCGACCTGTTCCCAAATTAATGTCATTGGTTCAGAGTTTGTTTTGATATTTTAACCTGCGTGTCGTGATCACGTTTGGTGTGGGGGGGCAAAATAAATGTATGCACGATAGCGCACGATGGCGCACGCGCGCAGCCGGTTTGGGCAAGGTGTTACACTGATTCCAGGTTGCCGTACTTCTTCATTGCACAAAGGAATAACCTCAACCTATTTCCAAAGACTGGTGACATCCAGTGGAAGCGGTAGGAACTGCAAACAGGTTGATTAGAACTCTAGTATCCCAATGAAAACTCATTGAACAGACGGTGACCTAAAAAAAGAAAATCTGAATGGTTTGTCCTCTGGGTTTTGCCTGCTACATAAGTTATGTTATACTCACAGACATGATTCAAATAGTTTTAGAAACTTCAGAGTGTTTTCTATCCAAATCTACGAATAATATGCATATCTTATATTCTGGGGATGAGTAGAAGGAAGTTGAAATTGGGCACGCTATTTATCCAAAAGTGAAAATGCTGCCCCCTATCCTAGAGAAGTTAATAGCCTGGCTACTGTAGGTGTGAAAATCCTCCCAACTTGCAATGTATTCTGTCATGCCCTGATCTGTTTCACCTGTCTTTGTGATTGTCTCCACCCACCTCCAGGTGTCACCCGTTTTACCCATTAGTTCTTGTGTATTTATTCCGGTGTTCCCTGTTTGTCTGTTGCCAGTGTGTCTTGTCTTTTAAAGTCAACCAGCGTGTTTTCCGTGCTCCTGCTTTTTCTTATCTCTCTTTTGCTAGTCCTCCTGGTGTTGACCCTTGCCTGCGTTGACTCTTAACTCGCCTGCCTGACCATACTGCCTGCTCTGACCTCGAGCCTACCTGCCACTCTGTACCTCCTGGACTGTGACCTTGTTTATGATCTTTTGCCTGTCCACGACCATTCTCTTGCCTGCCCCTTGGATTATAATAAATATCAGAAACTCTAAACATCTGCCTCCCATGTCTGCATCTGGGTCTCGCCCTGTGCCCTTATAGTACTCAATGTTAATTTCAACTACATTTTAGTTGCACATCCCCCATCTCCACGACCACATGTAAAATCAATGTAGCACAGGCGTGTGATGATAGTGTTTGAAAATAGCACCGTACGTGACTATAATCCCCAAGTCTAACAGTTTGTTGAAAGTAGATTTTCCATTCCTCCTGAAAGCCCTAATCTGCTCACTTAAATGAATAGAGATCCTGGTCATGGTGCTACAGTATGTTGTTACAGCATAATCAAAGTGAGGACAATCGGTGATCTGCTGTATACCTATTATACCTATTGTAACCTGAAAGTCACACCTTTCTGGTACTCCTCACCTCAAACTCTACCCTTAATTTATCTAAAAGAATTACATTGAGACCAAAGAGAACAGACAAAATAAACAGTTTATCAAGCCAGCTTCTTTCTATGGTGCCTCCCGTTCCAGGGTTAGGACTGTAACCACCAGCTTCTTTCTATGGTGCTTCCCGTTCCAGGGTTAGGACTGTAACCACCAGCTTCTTTCTATGGTGTTACCTGTTCCAAGGTTAGGACTGTAACCACCAGAGGACTTGAAAATGAGCCAGAGCTGAAAGGATCACCAAAACTTAAGGTATTTTGGTTTCAGTGCATTTTCGTATTTTTTTTTTATATAGCCTATCAATGTGTAGGCATACTTTGTAATAAAATCAATAATTGTGTACTAAAAACACGAATGCGTTTTTGCAGAGCATACATTCATGCTGACATCCATCTGTGGAGATCAGTGGACAAAGGGCTACACCGAAAAAAAGCATGGTTCCGAAAAAAGCGGATAGTTTTGATTCTTAAAATGTGTTTCTGTATGCAGCATTTGCGTGTTGGAGTCACTTTTAATTCATCTACCGTTTCTATCATAGGCCACTGTAATCAATGGGGGCTCAGGGCAGTACCATTCTGGTAATTTGATGAAGGTGCACATGGATCAGATTCAAACTTTGAAGACCGAGATCGAGTCATTGAAGGCAGACCAGCAGAAAGATGACCATTATCTGAGTGTAAGGGATACGGGCAACAGCTGATGCATTGTTTCAGAGCCAAAAGGCATTGGCGGAGAGTCGGGCGGCATTGGCGGAGAGTCGGCGCATTGCGGAGATCAGGGGCGAGTTCGGGCGGCATGGCGGAGAGTCGGGCGCATTGGCGGAGAGTCGGGCGGCATGCGGAGAGTCGGCGGCATGGCGGAGAGTCGGGCGGCATTGGCGGAGAGTCGGGCGGCAGTGGCGGAGAGTCGGCGGCATGCGGAGAGTCGCGGCGCATTGGCGGAGAGTCGGGCGCATTGCGGAAGAGTCGGGCGGCATTGGCGGAGAGTCGGCGGCATTGGCGGAGAGCGGGCGGCATTGGCGGAGAGTCGGGCGGCATTGGCGGAGAGTCGGGCGGCATGGCGGAGAGTCGGGCGGCATTGGCGGAGAGTGGGCGGCATTGCGAGAGTCGGGCGCATTGGCGGAAAGTCGGGCGGCATTGGCGGAGAGTCGGGCGGCATTGGCGGGAGAGTCGGCGGCATTGGCGGAAAGTCGGGCGGCATTGCGGAGGAGTCGGGCAGCATTGGCGGAAAGTCGGCGGCATTTGGCGGAGAGTCAGGCGGCATTGCGGAGAGTCAGCGGCATTGGTGGAGAGTCAGGCCACCTCCGATAGGCAGAGTCAACGTACGTGGCGGGTTCGTCAGGTCGTCGGTTCACCCTGACATTTCCATTCCTCTCTGACAACAGAACTTGACGAACTCTCACCAAGCACATCAAGGGCCATCTGGACCGCTATGCTGTTCTGCAATTCCAAGGATGTGTAACCGATGAGAGATACATGAGTGGACACAGAATATCAACTAGGATGGATCCTGAGGCAAATGAGGCTTACCAGTGTCATGACGTTGGTCTATTTAGGTACAGCAAGCCCCATCCGCCTCTCCCTGCCTCTCCCTGCCCCTTACAACTACGCTGCTGTGGTCAGAGAGAGGTCATAAATATCTGGTAGAAACCCTGCCAATGCACTAACGCAGACATATAGCAGAGGGTACACTTTCATAGAGAACAAAGGGATGTCTTCCACCTCACAGAACTGAGGTACGAACAAATTTCATGTTCCGGAGAAAGTATAAACATCGGTGAAGAATCCAGCTACGAACTGATCCGTTGTTACAACTTGGGGAAACTCATGGAGACTGTGTGCTACATTACCATCCGCTGTTTATATAATAGCCTCAGATATGAGGTTTACATCTGATTGTTGATAAGATGAATGAGGTGAGTATGATACTGTTTGTATAATGTTAATAGATTTTGGACTGTTTAATGAAGAAAAATACAATTCCCTTTTGATTTGAACTAAATCAGAGGACCGCCCCTGAGCCCAGTTAGGGTCAGACATCCTGGGACAGCCCCTTTTCTGCCATTCCGAATAAAAACCCAACTTTGAGAAATTATCAGCAGACCGAGCTTACCTCAATTACGAGATGGCTGAAGGTTGCAGACCATTGCTGAATCTTTTAACCTGGTTGGGCTGCAGCCCGACGCCGGTACACCTATGACAACATCCAGCTCAAGTGCACGGCAAGAATTCAAAATCTTTTTTTTTAATATTTAACTTCACACAATTAACAAGTCCAATACAGCATTTGAAAGATAACATCTTGTCAATCCAGCCAACATGTCCGATTTTTTAAATGTTTTACAGAGAAAACACCACAATATTACAGTGGGGAGAACAAGTATTTGATACACTGTCAATTTTGCAGGTTTTCCTACTTACAAAGCATGTAGAGGTCTGTACTGTTATCATAGGTACACTTCAACTGTGAGAGATGGAATCTAAAACAAAAATCCAGAAAATCACATTGTATGATTTTTAAGTAATTAATTTGCATTTTATTGCATGACATAAGTATTTGATCACCTACCAACCAGTAAGAATTCCGGCTCTCACAGACCTGTTAGTTTTCTTTGAGAAGCCCTCCTGTCTCCACTCATTACCTGTATTAACTCCACCTGTTTGAACTCGTTACCTGTATAAAAGACACCTGTCCACACACTCAATCAAACAGACTCCAACCTCTCCACAATGGCCAAGACCAGAGGACTGTGTAAGACATCAGGATGAAAATTGTAGACCTGCACAAGGCTGGGATGGGCTACAGGACAATAGAAAAACAGCTTGGTGAGAAGGCAACCACTGTTGGCGCAATTATTAGAAAATGGAAGACGTTCAAGATGACGGTCAATCACCCTCGGTCTGGGGCTCCATGCAAGATCTCACCTCGTGGGCATCAATGATCATGAAGAAGGTGAGGGATCAGCCCAGAACTACACGGCAGGACCTGGTCAATGACCGAAGAGAGCTGGGACCACAATCTCAAAGAAAACCATTAGTAACACACCACGCCGTCATGGATTAAAAACTGCAGTGCACGCAAGGTCCCCTGCTCAAGCCAGTGCATGTCCAGGCCCGTCTGAAGTTTGCCAATGACCATCTGATGATCCAGAGGAGGAATGGGAGAAGGTCATGTGGTCTGATGAGACAAAAATAGAGCTTTTTGTCTAAACTCCACTCGCCGTGTTTGGAGAAGAAGAAGGATGAGTACAACCCCAAGAACACCATCCCAACCGTGAAGCATGGAGGTGGAAACATCATTCTTTGGGATGCTTTTCTGCAAAGGGACAGGACGACTGCACTGTGTTGAGGGAAGGATGGATTTGGCCATGTATCGCGAGATCTTGGCCAACAACCTCCTTCCCTCAGTAAGAGCATTGAAGATGGGTCGTGGCTGGTCTTCCAGCATGACAACGACCCAAACACACAGCCAGGCAACTAAGGAGTGGCTCCGTAAGAAGCATTTCAAGGTCCTGGAGTGGCCTAGACAGTCTCCAGACCTGAACCCAATAGAAAATTCTTGGAGGGAGCTGAAAGTCCGTATTGCCCAGCGACAGCCCGAAACCTGAAGGATCTGGAGAAGGTCTGTATGGAGGAGTGGGCCAAAATCCCTGCTGCAGTGTGTGGCAAACCTGGTCAAGAACTACAGGAAACGTATAACTCTGTAATTGCAAACAAAGGTTTCTGTACCAAATATTAAGTTCTGCTTTTCTGATGTATCAAATACTTATGTCATGCAATAAAATGCAAATTAAATACTTAAAAATATACAATGTGATTTTCTGGATTTTTGTTTTAGATTCTGTCTCTCACAGTTGAAGTGTACCTATGATAAAAATGACAGACCTCTACATGCTTTGTAAGTAGGAAAACTGCAAAATCGGCGGTGTATCAAATACTTGTTCCCCACTGTATGTTAGCTCACCACCAAATAAAAAAGGAGGACAGACATTTTTCACAGCACAAGTAGGATGCAAGTAGCATGCACAAGCCAACCTAACTAACCTAGAACCAACCTAAATAACCTAGAAAAAACTACCTCAGATGACAGTCCTATAACATGTACACAATAAATCTATGTTTTGTTCAAAAAATGTGCATATTTTAGCTATAAATCAGTTACATTACTGCTACCATCATAGCTACAGTCAGAAATCGCACGGGAGTAGCCAGAGAAAATACAGACCACAACGTCAACTACTAATTACACATCATAAAACATTTCAGAACAATATATGGTGGATAGCTAATGAAAGAGAAAGATCTTGTGAAGAGAGCCAATATTTCCGATTTTTGAAGTGTTTTACAGCGAAAACACCACATATATTTATGTTAGTTCACCACCAAATACAAAAGACAGACAGACATTGTTCACAGCAACGGTAGCATGCAAGTAGCATGCACAAAGCTAACCTAACTAACCTAGAACCAACCTAAATAACCTAGAAAAAACTCCCTCAGATGACAGTCCTATAACATGTTACACAATAAATCTATGTTTTGTTCGAAAAATGTGCATATTTTAGCTATAAATCAGTTTTACATTACTGCTACATCATAGCCACCATCACAGCTACAGTCAGAAATCGCACGGCAGTAGCCAGAGAAAATACAGACACCAACGTCAACTACTAATTACACATCATAAAACATTTCAGAACAATATATGGTGGATAGCTAATGAAAGAATAAGATCTTGTGAACAGAGCCAATATTTCCGATTTTTGAAGTGTTTTACAGCGAAAACACAATATATCGTTATATTAGCTTACTACAATAGCTAGCACACAGCAGCATTGATTCTAGTCAAACGGTAGCATAGCACAGTTCGACAGATATATGAAAAAGCATCCCAAATTGGGTCCTTATCTTTGTTGATCTCCCATCAGAATGTTCTCCAAGGGGTCCTTTGTTCAGAAATGTCTTTATTTCGATCCAGAACGAACAATTTCCCTCTTGAATTAGCAAGCACACTGGCAGTGCGACGCTAACCTCTCCATCTTGAAAAAAWTCTTGCGTCGCATCACGTCTAAAGTCCAGAATACATTTCAATAATATAATTAAAGTATATTGAAAAAACATACTTTAGGATGATATTGTGACATGTATCAAATAAAATCGAAGCCAGAGATCATATTCACCTATAACGACGGTTTTCCAGGAGGCTACTCCAGATCCAACTTCGCGCCTTCCAAAAAAAATAAAGTGCRCACTTCTCACTCCAAGATGTTGTATACAATCCCTGACCGAGATAATCAAGTGATTTCAACTCTCACTTCCGCATGACACCCAGAGGAAGGCGTATGACGTGTTTCTACAGTCCTAAGTGACATGCCCTTTTATAGACAAGGGCTTGAAAAGCGACATCGATTTTGGAAATCTCACTTCCGGATAGGAAATGGGCTGTAAAAATTGTTCTGTTCCACTTAGAGAAATAATTAAAACGGTTTTAGAAACTAGAGACTGTTTTCTATCCAAGACTAATAATAATATGCATATTGTAAGAGCAAAAATTGATTAAGAGGCCGTTTGAAAATTTGCACATATTTTCCAGTTTTTCAATACACCCCCTGCAGCCATAACAGGTTAACCATACGACGTGGTTAAACTCTTAGACTATCGATACCGACAGAATAATAACAAGTCTTTGATATTAATTACTAGTCTGCAGCTAGGGATTCGGTATCATTGAATGCGAAGAACGACAACCACCGAAACATCCATTCGATAACGAAACGAATGAATGTCACTCTGAACAACCCACTATAACCACGACAGAGAGAGAGAGAGAGAGAGAGAGAGAGGACGAAACTCTCCAACAGAAACAAACTTTTCACCAGCGATCAAGACGAAACACTTAGCGTAAATATAGTTAATTAGTTCCTAGTTAATTAGTTACGTTATTAATCAGTTGATCGCGTAATAACTAATTAAGGAGAATCTTTGATAAAAAACTATCAGTCTTCAGTTAATGATAGTAAAGACACGACACCAGTGAACCTCCGGGTGTTTATCATTAATAATGTGTCTCAGAAGTTTCTGTCCATGACTGCTGCAACCTGAAAAAGCATTAAAGACAGAGTTTATGAGTACTTGAGGTCACCGAGAAAGTCTGGACATGGCCTGCTCTCCCTTATGTAAGGCATGTTAGGCATGTTACCATGTTTCCTATGTACTGTGGGCTATGTTTACTTGTCAGACTGCACAGTAACCTCAAACATATCCATTTTGAAATAATTATTAATGAATTGTTTACTAATTGTTTAATAATTTAAGGCTCTTTTCTCTGTGCTGGAGTTCTTTCAGAATAAAGTAGGCTAATGAAGGCTAATGAAGGCTAATGAAGCCAACAAATCGTTGCTTACTGAAACTGATTTGAATGAACTATTTCAGCACCATTTCAGGCTGTTCTGAGACAAGCAAGATTACTTAATAAACGTAAACATTTAACGTTTTTTTATCGAATTCAATAATATATTTGTACCACTGTAGATGTTGAGGTCAATCAGAGTTGAGTCCTATTGTAAAGAGTAGCCTAAAGGCCAAAATTGGCAAACTTGCAATTTATGCAATGCTTAATAATCTAAAATCAGATTTACCCCAACAAATAAAATGCATCAACCCCTACAAATATATGAATGTATTATTTAACCCTACATTATAAAATGTATAAAAGCCCTTTAGATATTAATTTATAATCCTCTAAATTTAATTAGATCTACTACTGTACAAGGATATTTGATTGATCTGCCAGTATTTTCATTTAGGGATTCCGGTAAACTCTTTGATGTTTCCTTTTATGTGTCCTATCAATTGTTATTGGATTATTCACCATGGCAATCAACAAAATGTATTTTTTAGTTCGGTTGGCATGTTTGCAGAATTCACAGCCTGCTACGCTTGTGAAAAACAAAATGCCTCCAGCTGTCCATCACTACTGTAAATAAAAACACAGAATATCTAAGGTGCTTTTATATAATTATAATGTATATATATTATTGTATATATGTATTATTATTATTATTATGTATATATGATATATATATATATATAATTATAATGTATAATATATAATACTAATAATAATAATAATAATCGTTGGATAACAGATCGGCTCTCAGAACTCATTAAGCAGAACTGTTGAAATAAAGATCAAACAGAACAGCACTGATGATGGATGCATTTGTAGGATTTGTGCAATGAAGAGTATTATAACGGTCTGCCCTTAGAATCCTAATACATGCGGTAAAGAGGTCAATGGAACGCAGACCGTGGGGATTGATTCAACAAATCTGATATGACAAAGTGGATGGTTGTCAAATGAACATCCCCACCAATAAATAAGCACACAAACTGTAACAAATGTAACAAAACACAAATGTAGGACGCTGATCTATCGGACTGACGTTTTCTAAAATTAGGCACAGTGGGCTTTTGGTTTCTCACCCTCTAAAAACAGAAATAAATCATTCTAAACGGCTTTATTTACCACAGTGTGAAAGAGTGATACTGTAGCCCCTCTATATCAAGTGATTTTCTGAAACACGGAGTCCTTCTTTGCTGATGTGAAGAAGAAAGAGAATGAAAGAGTCCATGTCAACATGAAGCTGAGTGACTCACTAATTCATGGCTTTGGATCAAAATAAATAAGAGTCCAGCGATGATTTATCAGCATTATTTCTGACATTGTGGCATTTAAAGCATATTGAAAATACAAGCCACCTCTTAATGAGTTCCGGCATTTATAATTATATAAATGCCTCTTAGATATTCTCACAGACCAGATTTGCCCTAACAAAAAACGCCCCTGAGATATTAATTTAGAATTAATTGATCTGCCAGTATTTTCATATAAAAGCTGCCCCTTAATGAGTTCCGAGAGCTGTGTAATACCAATTATTATTGGATTATTCACTCGTAAATGGTTTTGGATTAAAACAAATAAGTACCAACATTCTTTCTGACGGTCTTAAATTAATAAATACATGTTTTTACTGTTTTGACCAAGTTAATCTGCCCATGTTGGGTGAGTTCAATTATTTGTGACATTGTGACATTTAAAGCGTATTGAAGAAAGAATCCGCCTCTTAATGAGTTCCGAGAGCTGCTCTGTTATCCAACGATTAGTTTAATAAACTGTAGGTGTGAAAATCCACCCAACTTGCAATGTATTCAATGCTTAAGTACTCTAAAGTTTTACACAGTATATGTTCATCAACATCTTTATGCTTTCATTAATAAAATAACGATAAAAAAGACTTTCAAAATGCAGATGTTTATTTTCACTACTGTACAGTACATCTCAGCTACATTTTAGTTGCACTTTCACCCAGATCCACAACCACTGGCAAAACCTTGCTGAGATGATCAATGTATTTGTTGCATTGTTGTATCATCAGTTTCTCAAGCCAAAATGTCTTCATGGCCTTCACCAGTTCATCTTTGCTTGTAGGCTTGGCAGAGTTACAGATGAATTTTTCAGAATAAAGTAGGCTAATGAAGGCAACAAATAGTTGCTTACTGGAACACCCAGAGTCATCCARTTGTTATAATAGGATTTGAAGCAATAGCCTACCCGCGTGTGGTCAACTATTTCAACAGCGTTTCGTGCTGCTCTGAGCAGGGGACTGGTCCTGGGGACTGGTCTTGGTAAATCAATGAGATTTAAATTTTCACTGAATCTCCGTTTGGGTATTGGTTAGCCTCCAATTAGGGTGTGGAAATGTTACGATTATTTTCCTCTTCACTCGCAGTCACTTAGTACAGCGTTGTACAGCGCCATATTTTCCTAATGGAAACCCTGAGGGTTTCGTTTTTCATTTTTCTTGGAATAGAAACACCATAATATTAATCAAATCAATTAAGCTAAATCAATCACATATACTATGTTCTTACAAAAAAAAATGTTCTTACAAAAAAACAATTGTCTAGTCCAGCCAATATTAATACAGTCAAATGCTTGTCTAAGATTCCCTCTGGTGGTCAAACTAGTACTACCTAGCATTAATGGCAACAATGGCTAACGTGCAATAACAACGCAACTTTTAAAGGAAGAACCACTGGAGCCATGTTATTTTCTACTCCCTGTATATAGCCATGATTATTTTATACTTCCTGTATATGGCCATGTTATTTCTACTTCCTGTATATATGCCATGTTATTTCTACTCCCTGTATATAGCCATGTTATTTCTACTTGCCTGTATATAGCCATGTTATTTCTACTCCTGTATATGCCATGTTATTTTCTACTTCCTGTATATGGCCATGTATTTATCTTTATCTTCCTGTATATAGCCATGTTATTTTCTACTTCCTGTATATGGCCATGTTATTTTCTACTCCCTGTATATTGTGTTCCAGTCAGATGTGTGTTAGTCTGACAGAGCCATCACAACACATTGTGTTCCAGTCAGAGGAGTGTGTAGCTGACAGATCTCGGCCCAACGGTCTCTCTCTGTGTCATATTCTAGAACACTTGCTACGCTCACTTCCTGTCCATCCCGCCATTTCCTTCCTCCGAACAGCAGCAGCCTCCCATTTGCTGTTGCCACCAGTCCGTAGTCAAACGAGCCAATGAGTACTGGGTGTAGGCGTGTCCACTGGTCAGCGAGTGAGTCATATCGCTCAATATCGCAGTAGTGCTCGTACATTCCTAGTAACGCGTAGACACATCCGGCAACAGTTGCCATGCGGTGACCGAAACGGCCAATGGACATCGGTGCTCGCTTGTCCCAAACTCCACCCCTAGCAACCATATCTAGGAAGAGGACCTCACAGTTGCCCTGATTACCCTCCTGGCTACTGACCTGTGTACGGGCCTGGTTGCCATGGCTACCACCAGACATTAGGATTCCAGTTCCCAGGGTGACCGAGGCGTGGCCATAAAGGGGGCGGGGCAGAGATATCCCTCTCCTCCAATGGCCTGCTGCCATGTCATAGAACTCCACTGAGGCCAGGCAGGAGTGTGTGTCTGAGTGTGTGTGTGTTCCCCCTATAGTGTAGATGGCATGGTCTACAACACAGCAGCTGAACTGTGATCTCCTCTCCAGCATGGGGTCCGCTTCCTCCCAGCATGCAAAGCGAGGATCGTACCGCCACACACGATTAGTTGTCGTCATAGTAACAGACTTCCCTTCACCCCCCTCTGCTCCGCCCTTCACCTCTTCTCCTCCAATTACAAACAGGAACCCCCCGACGCAGCACACACAGTGGTTCTTCAGTCGTCTTGGGAGACCAGCGCTCAATGATGACCACTTCCTGTCTCTAAGGTCGAAGGTGAGTACCTGCTGCTGCGGCCAATCAGTGCTGGGCCCGCCCCCCACCAGGAGCACGTGGTTGGCTGCTGCTCTGAGGGAGGAGTGTCGGCTCTGTCTTATTGGTCTAGCTGAGCCCAGCCAATGATACTCCAGCGCCTGCGTCACCTTACTCCTCATCAGGGGGGTGTTCATGTTGGTGTGGGCAGAGCTTAGTGTTGTGATGTCAGAGGGAGTAACCAATCCAAAACGGAGTCGGCTGAGCAGCAGGTTACAGCGGACCAATGGGAGAGGCTGGTTAGCATCCAGCCAATCCAGCACAAGTTTCAGTAGCTCCACCTCCTTGACACCTGGTAGTTCCTCCCTGTCCAGCACATCCGTTAGTGATTGGACGTTCAGCCCCAGAAGCCCCTCCCTGTCCTCCCGTAGCAAAGTGGCCATCTCCATGGTGATGATTTGATTGGAGGCTGCCAGTGCGTCAGGCAGGAAGTGGTGCTCAGCCAGGTTGGCATAGAAACATGAGGTCCTCAGCGACAGCCCGTCGCTAAGGAAGCGCTCACATAGCGACACAGCTGTGTCCACCTGAAGGTACCTGGCGGTCTCCAGAACAACGGGCAGTGAGGCAGCTGATAGGCTGAGCCATCCAGAGTAAAGGAAGTCCAGAACAGTCTCTAGTCCTGCAGGAGTTAGCGCTGGGAGTCTAATGCTAGCAGCTATCCTCTCCTCCGTCTTCTCACCAAACAAACACCAGAAATACTGGCTGGAACTGGCCAATAGGACGCGGTGACACGGGAAGGACACGCCTCCCGTCTCCAAGACAACATCACACAGCCTCCTGTCAGAGCGCAGTTTCCTGAAGCCGGAGAAAACCACAGAACTCTGATAAGAACTGTGGAGGAGAGAATAATTCTCCATAAAGAAAGTAGAGAGAGAGATAGAGAGAGATTGAGAGAGAAGAGTGTGAGAGAAGAGTGTGAGAGAGAGGAGAAAGAGATTGAGAGAGGGAGAGGAGAAAGAGATTGAGAGAGTGAGAGAGAGAGTTAAGAGAGAAAATAGAGAGATTGCGAGAGAGAGATTGAGAGAGAGCAGAAAGAGAGATTGAGAGAGAGTTGTGAGAAAAGAGAGAGAGAAAAGAGCGAGAGAGAGAGAGAGAAGACAAGAGAGAGGTGAGGGAGAGAGGACAAGAGAGATGAGTGTCTGTCGTTGGTTTCTCTGTGTCTGTGTTTCTCTGTCTGCACCCGCTGGCATTTGACACGTTATCACTGTGATAGGAGTTTTAACCACCACCCCTAAACTCACACACACCCACAGACAGGCTCATGGACACTCACAGCCACCAATACACAGACATGCTCGCACACCCACACCCACTAAAACTCACACACACACACCCGCACACACCGCCATGTCCCCTGACCCAATGATACACCCCAGATCTGTCCACATCTCTGTCTGCATGCTTTCATATTTGTGTTATTGTCTAATTGTGTAAGAGGTCAACATGTGTGTGTGTTTCAGTATCTGTGCGTCAGTGTGTGTGTTTGTATGTGTGTGTGTGCATCAGTGTGTGTGTGTATGTGTCAGTGTGTGTTTGAATGTGTGTGTGTTTGTCAGTGTGTGTGTTTGTATGTATGTGTGTGTCAGCATGTGTGTGTTTGTATGTGTGTGTGGGTGGGTGTCAGTGTGTGTGTTTGTATCTATTATCGTGAACAGACCCATTCTGAAACGGTACCCATCTGAACTGGACCCTATCTGAACTGACCTATCTGAAACGGGGACCCCATCGGACACTGGACCATCTCTGAACTGGACCCATCTGAACTGGACCCCATTCTGAACTGAACCCCATCTGAACTGAACCCATCTGAACTGGACCTATCTGAACTGGACCCTATCTGAACTGGACCTATCTGACTGACCCCATTCTGAACTGGACCCCATCTGAACTTAAACCCTATCTAACTGACCCATCTGAATGGACCCATCTGAAACTGAACCCCATCTGAACTGGACCATCTGAACTGGGACCCATCTAAACTGGACTACATTCTGAACTGGACCCAATCTGAAACTGGACCCATCTGAACTGGACCCCATCTTGAACTGGACCCCATCTGAATGGACCCATCTGACTGGACCCCATCTGAACTGGACCCTATCTGAACTGGACCATCTGAACTGGACTACATCTGAAAAATGACCCATCTGAACTGGACCCCATCTGAACTGGGACCCATCTGAACTGGACCCTATCGAACGGAACAGTAAACCGAACTGGACTCCCATCTGAACTAGATCTTATCTGAACTGGACACCATCTGAACTGGACAGTAACTAACTGTACCCATCTGAACTAGATTATCTGAACTGGACACATCTGACTGGACAGTAACTAATGACCCATTGACTATCTATCTGAACTGGACCCCATCTGAGCTGGACCCTAACGAACTGGACCATCTGAACTGGACTCCATCTAAACTGGACCCATTGAACTGTGACCCTAACCGAACTGGACCCATCTGAACTGGACCCCATTGACTGGACCTATCTGAACTGGACAGTAACTAACTTGACCCAGCTGAACTGGACAGTAACCGAACTGGACCCCATTGAACTGGACAGTACTACTGGACCATCTGAACTGGACCCATCTGAACTGGACAGTAACCTAATCTGGACCCATCTGACTTGACAGTAACCGAACTGGACCCATCTAACTGGACAGTAAACTAACTGGACCTCTATCTGAACTGGACCCCATCTGAACTGGGACACACTGAGGCTGGACCCCATCTGACTGACCCTCGTCTGAAAAGACCCATCTGACGACCCATCTGAGCTGGACCCCGTCTGAAACAGACCCATCTGACTGGACCCCAGCTGAAACTGGACCCCATTCTGAACTGACCCCATCTGAACTGAACCCCATCTGAACTGAACCCATCTGAACTGGACCCTATCTGAACTGGACCCTATCTGAACTGACCCTATCTGAACAGGACCCCATCTGAACTGGACCCCATCTGAACGGACCCTATCTGAACGGACCCTATCTGAACAGGACCCCATCTGAACTGGACCCCATCTGAACTGGACCCCATCTGAACTGGACCCCATCTGAAAAACTGACCCCATCTGAACTGAACCCCATCTGAACTGGACCCTATCTGAACTGGACCCTATCTGAACTGGACCTCTATCGTGAACTGAACCCCATCTGAACTGGACCCCATTCTGAACTGAACCCTATCTGAACTGCGACCCCATCTAAACTGGACCCCATCTGAACTGAACCCCATCTGAACTGACACCCCATCTGAACTGGACCCATTCTGAACTGGACCTACAATCTGAACTGGACCCATCTGAAGCTGGACCCCATGCTGGCAAACTGGACCCATCTGAACTGACCCCATCTGAACTGGACCCATCTGAACTGGACCCCATCTGAACTGAGCCCATCTGAACTGGACCCATCTGAACGGACTACATCGAACTGACCCAATGGACCATCTGAACTGGACCCTCATCTGAACTGGACCCCATCTGACTGGACCCCATCTGAACTGGACCCATCTGAACTGGACCCCATCTAACTGGACCCATCTGAAACGGACCCATCTGAACTGACCCATCTGAACTGGAAGGCCCCACGAACTGAACTGGACCCACTGAACTGGACTCCATCTGAACTGTACCCCATCTGAACCCTGGAACCCATCTGAACTGGACCCCATCTGAACTGGACCCTCGAACTGACTGGACCATCTGAAACTGACTGCCATCTGAATGGACCCCATCTGAGCTGGACCCCATCTAGAACTGAAACCCTAACCGAACAA